>NC_044050.1:29800775-29935775 GCF_902167405.1 Gadus morhua | reverse complement strand
TCTCCTCCTCCTCCCCCTCTCCTCTCCTCCTCCCCCCTACCCTCTCCTCCCCTCTCCTCCTCTCCTCTCTTCCCCTCCCCTCCCCTCTCCTCTTCCTCCCCCCTCCTCCTCCCTCCTCTCCTCTCCTCCCCTCCCCTCCCCTCTCCTCCTCCCCTCCTCTCCTCTCCTCCCTCCTCTCCTCTCCTCCTCCCCTCCCCTCCCCTCTCCTCCTCCTCCCCCTCCCCTCCCCTCCCCTCCCCTCCCCTCTCCTCCTCCCCAGGTTTGAGGGGGAGCAGGCCATGAGGCTGGTGGTGGAGGCCGACACCATGGGTCTGAAGAGGGTTCTGGACGAGATGAACATGAACCGCATGGACCTGGAGTCCATGTACGAGTCCCTGAAGGAGGAGCTCATCATGCTGAAGAGGAAACCACCAGGAGGTAGGGGCGGGGCCTGGGGAGGGCCTGGGGGGGGGCCTGGGGGGGGCCTGGACACACGCGCTGGGCTGAAGGGTTCTCTCATTGGTCCTCTCCCGGGACATCCCAGTCCCGGGGGAGAGGCATACCCCAGTGCTGATGGAGGTCTGGCTCTGACCCTTGCAGGACTTGGAGTCCATCAGGTGCAGAGTGGGTGGCCAGGTGGATGTGGAGGTGGACACCCCCCCCGCCACAGACCTGAACCAGGCCATGACGGAGGTCAGGGAGCACTACGAGACCATGATCACCAAGAACCGCAAGGAGCTGGAGAGCTGGTACCAGTCCAAGGTAAGACCCCTGTAGACCACTAGAGCACCACTGTAGACCAGTAGAGTACTACTGTAGACCACTAGAGCACCACTGTAGACCACTAAAGCACCACTGTAGACCACTAGAGTACTACTGTAGACCACTAGAGCACTACTGTAGATCACAACACCGCCTGTAGACCACAACACCACCTGTAGACCACTAGAGCACTACTGTAGACCACTAGAGTACTACTGTAGACCACTAGAGCACTACTGTAGACCACAATACCACCTGTAGACCACAACACCACCTGTAGACCACTAGAGTACTACTGTAGACAACAACACCACCTGTAGACCACAACACCACCTGTAGACCACAACACCACCCAGAGCCCACCACCTGTAGACACAACACCACCTGTAGACCACTAGAGCACTACTGTAGACCACAACACCACCTGTAGACCACAACACCACCTGTAGACCTCTAGAGCACTACTGTAGACCACAACACCACCTGTAGACCACAACACCACCCTGTAGACCACAACACCACCAGAGCCCACCACCTGTAGACCACAACACCACCTGTAGACCACAACACCACCTGTAGACCACAACACCACCTGTAGTCCAGAATACCACCCAGACGCCTTCCAGACCTCTGAATAGGCTACTCTTTGGTTCATCTACACCTCAACCCCGTCGTACCTTTATCGCTTGATGCATTCCATTCCAGTTTCCATCACATCTCCTCACCCTGTCTCACCCCGTCACACCCTGTCTCACCCCGTCACACCCTGTCTCACCCCGTGACACCCTGTCTCACCCCGTCTCACCCTATCTGACCCCGTCTCACCCTGTCTGACCCCGTCTCGACCCCGTCACACCCTGTCTGACCCCGTCACACCCTAATCTGACCCCGTTTCACCCTATCTGACCCCGTCTCACCCTGTCTGACCCCGTCTCACCCCCGTCACACCCTGTCTGACCCCGTCTCACCCTGTCTGACCCCGTTCACACCCTGTCTGACCCCCGTTTCACCCTATCTGACCCCGTCTCACCCCGTCACACCCTGTCTGACCCCGTCTCACCCTGTCTGACCCCGTCACACCCTGTCTCGCCCTGTCATACCATGTCTCGCCCTGTCACACTCTGTCTCACCCCGCTCTGCCTGTCTCACCCCGCTCTGCCTGTCTCACCCCGCTCTGCCTGTCTCACCCCGCTCTGCCTGTCTCACCCCGCTCTGCCTGTGTAGATCTCTGTGATCGAGGTGGAGGTGCAGCAGGAGTCGGAGCTGCTGCTGAAGGCCCGCATGGAGCTGAAGGAGCTGAAGACAACGTGCCAGAGGCTGCAGATCGACCTGCAGTCTCACCTCAGCATGGTAGGACTAGCCCGAGCCCTGGGAAGTCTCTCTAGGGAGGGAAGACAGACACACACCTCGGCCAGCATGAACAGATTGACTTAGTCACACACACACCCATCGAACACACCCATCAAACACACACGCCCGCACATAAACAGCAAGACACACACACACACACACACACAGACACACACATTCAAGCACGCATACAAGATTAAGATGCAACAAGCACACATTAACATCCAGTATACATTAAGGGCGACTTTAAGCGACTTACAATAAGTCAGAAAGAGAAACAATATATATATATATATATATATAACAATATATCGCTGTCGGTACAGTAAGGATGGTCATAGAACCAAGTGCCAAGCACTAACCATCACTAGGTTAACCCATTCCCCGTACACAACAGAGATAGCCAGGGTAAGATGTACACCATGCTAAGTACTGTTTTTAAGTGCCAGAACTTACAACTGACAATAAGTGTGTAAGGGGGGGGGGGGGGGGCTGTGCAGAGTCCAGATGAACATACGAGAGTTACCTGCAGCACACACACACACTAACAAGAAGGTCCTCCTCTAGAAATCGTCGCTGGGAGGGCTCGCTGGCGGAGACCCAGAAGCCGCTACCAGAGCACTCTGTACGGGCTGCAGTGCACCGTGACCAGCCTGGAGGAGCAGCTGTCCCAGCTCCACGCCAACATCGCCCACCACAAGCAGGAGTACGACATGCTGCTGGACCTCAAGACCCGCCTGGAGTATGGAGATCGCAGAGTACCGCCGGCTGCTTGACGGGGAGGACGAGAGGTGGGTGCTGGGAGCCCCGCGGGGCCCTGAGGGGTCAAGGGGAGCCCTGGGGGGTCAAGGGCAGCCCTGGGGGGTCAAGGGCAGCCCTGCGGGGGTCAAGGGGAGCCCTGGGGGTCAGAGGGCAGCCCTGGGGGGTCAAGGGCAGCCCTGGGGGGTCAAGGGCAGCCCTGCGGGGTCAAGGGGAGCCCTGGGGGTCAGAGGGCAGCCCTGGGGGGTCAAGGGCAGCCCTGGGGGTCAAGGGCAGCCCTGGGGGGTCAAGGGGAGCCCTGGGGGTCAGAGGGCAGCCCTGGGGGGTCAAGGGCAGCCCTGGGGGGTCAAGGGGAGCCCTGGGGGGTCAAGGGCAGCCCTGCGGGGTCAAGGGCGAGCCCTGGGGGGTCAAGGGGAGCCCTGGGGGGTCAAGGGGAGCCCTGGGGGTCAGAGGGCAGCCCTGGGGGGTCAAGGGGAGCCCTGGGGGTCAGAGGGCAGCCCTGGGGGGTCAAGGGCAGCCCTGGGGGGTCAAGGGCAGCCCTGGGGGGTCAAGGGGAGCCCTGGGGGGTCAAGGGGAGCCCTGGGGGTCAGAGGGCAGCCCTGGGGGGTCAAGGGCAGCCCTGGGGGGTCAAGGGGAGCCCTGGGGGTCAGAGGGCAGCCCTGGGGGGTCAAGGGCAGCCCTGGGGGGTCAAGGGGAGCCCCTGGGGGGTCAAGGGCAGCCCTGGGGGGTCAAGGGCAGCCCTGGGGGGGTGGGTAGATGAGCCAGGAGCTGGCGATGGGATTCTATTACCTTCTCACCGGAAAGAAGATTTCATTGGTCAACTATGTTTAGTCTTTTGCCTGCGTACTATGTAGGGACCGTTGTTTTGCTCCCCTTTATTCCTAAAGAAAAGAATAGAAACTCTATGAATAAGAATATGTATTACAAAGTGAAGTCCCCGTCCGTAGTTTGTAGCTGTGAGCTTGATTGGTCGATGAAAGAATGAATGAAAGAGCATTACGTATATATGTATAGATTAATGTAAATGTATAAGCCCTCTGCCGGCATCCAGGTATCGCCTCTAATCCATTTCTCTTTTCTCTTCCCTCCCCTCACCGTCCTGCCTGGTTTCAGTTCCAGGCAAGGTAAGCGAATAGTGTTACTATTATACATAGGGTCACAACTTATAATACTACCAGTCTATGATAGTAATAGTAATATTCATGGTCTGTCTACTTTAGTACTATAACTGCTAATAATCATGGTTTGAGTACAACTAGTACTAGCACTACTAATACTCATGGTCTGTCTACTATAGTACTATAACTAACACTCTAGTACTATATCTGAGGCTGACGGTGGATGTTTTTCTCCTCAGTGGTCACCAAGACCATCACGGTGGTGGAGACGGTGGTGGATGGCCGGGTGGTCAGCAGCGAGCGCACCACCGACGTGGACGTGGAGGAACAGTGATGATGTAACACCTGATGTCACACCTCGAATAATAAAACCTTCAATTAAACCTGACAGTCCAAATCCTACTCCACTGTGTGCTGTGAATTCTTAGCTGAGTCGGTCATCTGTTCATGTGATTCTTCATGGAAGCTGGTGTCATCTTAAGAAGGTAGCGCGACAAAGAACGCTAAGGTACTCCGGATGTAGGCCAAGTATTTACATTGAGGGCGTTCAGCAGACGCTTTTATCCAGAGCGACTTACAATAAGTATATTTGTCAGAAGAAAGAGAAACAACGATATATATTGCTGTCAGTACAGTAAGGATGTTCATAGAACCAAGTGCCAAGCACCAACAATCACTAGGTTAACCCATTCCCCGTATACAACAGAGATAGCTAGGATAAGACTCTACACCATGCTAAGTACTGTTTTGAACTGAAGATTTGATTTTAGTGAATGATCATGGGAAGATACAGGCAGCCAAGTGACCACGAATACAGTCATTGAGACAATTGGTAAACATGATTCATAGGCCCGTCCACAGGGGCAAAAACAATCTTTTCCCTCCGTTTTCCTTGGCAGCGTTTCAGAAATTTCTCCGTAAAGACAGACTCATTGCAAAAACCCATCTAGCTGTAGAAACGCTGTAGTACATATTCAAGGCCACTGTTTGGCGCTGGTTCTCCAGCAAAAAAAGAAGAAGACGTTGGTGGAGCATGGTCATCAAGCCTGTGCGCTGTGTACAAATAGTCAAGGAGGAGAAGGCAGTTGTTAAACCTTGTAGATTGAGCAGAAAATACATTGTAATGAACAGTTAGCAATTATATTTACCATTGGGCTGTATGTAAAGCTAGAAAAATAATACAAATCAAATCAAACAAAACAAATTTTTCTCTTTTTCGCCCTGGGACCTGGTTTCAAAAAAGTGTGTTTGCAGGCACCCGAAACGCTGGTCCAAAATTGACAAGAACTTTTCAAAAATAAAAAATCGTTTCCGTGTGGACGGGGCCTCAGTGTCAGATGTCGTGGCTACGGTGGCGATGCAAATGCTTCCTAGACTCACGTGGTCATTGTGTGAACTACCATTAAACCTATCCTGTAGTTTATAAAGATTATATTAAACCTAACCTGTAGTTTATAATGATCATGTTAAACCTAACCTGTAGTTTATAAGGATTATATTAAACCTAACCTGTACTTTATAAGGATTATATTAAACCTAACCTGTAATTTATAATGATTATATTAAACCTAACCTATAGTTTATAAGGATTATATTAAACCTAACCTGTAGTTTATAATGATTATATTAAACCTAACCTGTAGTTTATAAGGATTATATTAAACCTAACCTGTAGTTTATAATGATTATTTTAAACCTAACCTGTAGTTTATGATGATCATATTAAACCTAACCTGTAGTTTATAATGATGATATTAAACTTAACCTGTAGTTTAAAATGAACATATTAAACCTAACCTGTAGTTTAAAATGATTATATTAAACTTAACCTGTAGTTTATAATGATTAAATTAAACCTAACCTATAGTTTATAACGATTATATTAAACTTATCCGGTAGTTTAAGATGATTATATTAAACTGAACATGCTTGACGGATCAGTCTACCCGCCTACCCAGTGGACCGTAGCAAACGTTTTTGATCTGTCCATCATACATGGGTAGGACACGCCCCCTTTGTGATGTCGCTAAGTCCAGCAAAGGCAGATATTCAAAGCGGCCTGTAATGGATACTCATACTTGGTGGCAGAATATCACCCCTTTAAGGCACTCTTTAAAAACGTGTGCCACCACAGCATTATATATATATTAAACATATATATATAATGCTGTGTCAGAGTTCCGATTTGACCCAAGGGCTGCCCTTGACCCCCCAGGGCTGCCCTTGACCCCCCAGGGCTCCCCTTGACCCCCCAGGGCTCCCCTTGACCCCCCAGGGCTGCCCTTGACCCCCCAGGGCTGCCCTTGACCCCCCAGGGCTGCCCTCTGACCCCCAGGGCTCTCCTTGACCCCCCAGGGCTGCCCTTGACCCCTCAGGGCCCCGCGGGGCTCCCCAGCACCCACCTCTCGTCCTCCCCATCAAGCAGCCGGCGGTACTCTGCGATCTCCATCTCCAGGCGGGTCTTGAGGTCCAGCAGCATGTCGTACTCCTGCTTGTGGTGGGCGATGTTGGCGTGGAGCTGGGACAGCTGCTCCTCCAGGCTGCTCACGGTGCACTGCAGCCCGTACAGAGTGCTCTGGTAGCGGCTCTGGGTCTCCAGCGACGACAAACTGCCGAAATCGAACTGAAATCGTCGCGAGCCCTCCAGCGACGATTTCTAGAGGAGGACCTTCTTGTTAGTGTGTGTGTGTGCTGCAGGTAACTCTATAGCCTCCCCCTTACCCCCCCACACCCCCCCCCCCCACCCCCGTTACACACTTATTGTATGTTGTATGTCCTTGCACTTAAAAATAGTACTTAGCATGGTGTTGCATCTTATCCTAGCTATCGCTGTTATGTACAGGGAATGGGTTAACCTAGTGATGGTTAGTGCTTGGCACATGGTTCTATGAACATCCTTACTGTACCAACAGAGATGTATTGAGTGTTCTCTTTCTGCTGACAAATGGATTTATTGTAAGTCACTCTGATTAAAGGGTCTGCTAAATGCCCTTAATCTGAATGTAAATGTAACCATGAATGTATGCAGAAGGCTGTCCACCAGAGGAACCTAGGTGAAGGCAGGCTAACCCAAACCCTGTTTCAGACTTATGACTCAAATGAACAAAAACAGCCAGTTTGACCGGGCTGTTATTTTGTACCTGGCTCAACTCCCAGGACCTGATTCATAATGGTGCCCTATAATTAAGTAAATCGGTCGACAATAATGGATTCTCGTACATCGACGGCTACAAATTGGAACATGCACATGGTAACAAAAGGCCAGCGGACGACCTCAGGAGTTACTGTGCTTATGTTTGTGTTTCCTCTCCTCTCCTGCCAACCACACAACAACAGCTTCTTGTTAACAGTCAGTGTAACAAGCTGGTGCCCACCCTCCAACCTCCACCCTCCCCCCTCCCCCCTCCCCCCTCCACCCTCCACCCTCCCCCCTCCACCCTCCACCCTCCCTCCAAACACGTATGGGTGCGGCAGGGCGTGTGTGGCAGGTGGAGGAGTGTTGTGGCAGCTCCTCCCTCCAGCCCGTCTCTGCGCCTCCTAGTCCTCCTCAGCTGTGGGATTATAAAGAGCAGGGCAGGAGCAGGGGAGTGCACCACAGTCGCTCTCTCCTCGTCTCTACTTCTCCAGGTTCTCCTCTCCAACAGCAGCCATGACCAGCTTCAGTAGCTACGGCGGTGGAAATGTCAGAAGTTCCAGGAGTGTGTACGGCGCCCCCGGCGGTATGAGGGTCTCCACGAGCTCCATGGGCGGCGGTGGCGGCGGTGGCAGCTATGGGTTCAGCTCCGGAGGCGCTGGAGGCTACGGCAGCAGCAGCAGCAGCTTCCGTTGCGGCAACAGCATCGGCGACGGCCGCGGCTATGGTGGCGGTGCCAGCTTCGGTGGGTATGGTTGCGGCAGCGGCTTCGGTGGCGGCAGCGGCTATGGTGCCGGTTGCGGCTTCGGAGGAGGTGGCGGAGGAGGAGATAGCTTCGACGTCAGCGCCAACGAGAAGGCCACCATGCAGAACCTGAACGACCGTCTGGCCACCTACCTGGAAAAGGTGCGCTCCCTGGAGAAGGCCAACGCCGAGCTGGAGCTGAGGATCCGACAGTTCCTGGAGAACAAAACCTCTCCCGCATCCCGAGACTACTCCGCCTTCTTCGTCACCATCGCAGACCTGCGCAACAAGGTACGTCCCCTGAGCTTCAGGAAGACCTCTGTCTCACGCTGCTTACCGTCCGTCCTCCTGAACACCTCAGTTCATGACTGATTCTTCCTCTCCTGCATTATTTTGCCCTGCTCTTCACCGCTCTAGATCCATGGCGCCACGTGTGTCAACGGAAGCATCTACCTGGCCATCGACAACGCCAAGCTGGCGGCGGACGACTTCAAGTCAAAGTAAGAAGACCAGAGAGTGACAGCCACCGTGCCTGCGCAGGCTGAGTGTGGGGAGCGGATGTCTCCGAGAGTAGTCCTCGCTAACGCTGTGCTCCACAGGTGGGAGAACGAGCTGATTATGCGGCAGTCGGTGGAGGCGGACATCGCCGGACTCAAGAGGGTGCTCGACGAGCTGACCCTGTCCAGGTCTGACCTGGAGATGCAGATTGAAGGGCTGAAGGAGGAGCTGATCTTCCTGAAGAAGAACCATGAGGAGGTGGGTTTGTAACGCCAGGCTCCCGTCATGCATGTCTCCTCGTGTCTCATCGTGTCTAACCGCCGTACGCTCTGATCCTAAACACAGCCTTTCAGAAGCTCAGTGGAGATGCTTATTTCATGTCCAGCCTCTAACTTGTCTTCTTCCTGCCGGTGCTACCAGGAGATGCTTAGCCAGCGGCAGCAGATGACGGGCCAGGTGAACGTGGAGGTGGACGCGGGGCCGACGCAGGACCTGAACGCCGTCCTGTCAGAAATCCGCGAGCAGTACGAACAGGCATCGGCCAAGAACAAGAAGGAACTGGACGCCTGGTTCCAAGAGAAGGTAGGAACCGAGGACGCCACTGGACAGAACATGTTCTCCGTGCTGTATGCTGCGTCGTGTTTCCATCTACATAAGTGTTTATCTTCAGCTCCTTGTGTTTGATTCCATCGCAGGCGGCGACGGTCAACAAGGAGGTCGCAGTGAGCACAGAAACCATTAACACGTCCAAAACGGAGCTCTCAGACCTCAACCGCCTGCTGCAGTCCCTGCAGATAGAGCTCCAATCACAACTCACCATGGTGGGTGCACTGCTGCCTGCGGAAGACCGCACCTTAGGGTGTGGTCAGCGGATAGAGTTACCTGACTTAATTAGGGTGTGGTCAGGGGACAGGGTTACCTGAGTTAATTAGGGTGTGGTCAGGGGACAGGGTTACCTTAGTTAATTAGGGAGTGGTCAGGGGACAGGGTTACCTTAGTTAATTAGGGTGTGGTCAGCGGATAGAGTTACCTGAGTTAATTAGGGTGTGGTCAGGGGACATGGTTACCTTAGTTAATTAGGGTGTGGTCAGGGGACAGGGTTACCATAGTTACTAAGGGTGTGGTCAGGGGATATTTGTACCCTAGTTAATTAGGGCGTGTTCAGCGACAGGGTAACGATAGTTAGTATTGTCCACTATTGAACCTAAGAGAGGTGACATTGGTCCATTCCTCTCCCCTCCTAAACACTCTCTCCCCCCTCCTCTCCCCTCCCTGCGGACCACAGAAAGGGTCACTCGAGGGCACCCTGCAGGAGACGAAGAACCGGTACTCAGGTCAACTGCACGGCTTCCAGTGCCAGGTGACCAGCCTGGAGGAGCAGCTGGTCAACCTGCGCGGTGACATCGACCGCCAGGGCCAGGAGTACCAGATGCTGCTGGACGCCAAGACGCGCCTGGAGCTGGAGATCGCAGAGTACCGCAGACTGCTGGACGGGGGTGCCAGGTGGGTCAGGGGACGGGCTGCGTGCCTTTACCCGAGGTGATGTCACATCACCAGGTGTGAGTGTTAGCCGTTACAGGCCCTTTGATGATCTGCCTTTCCCTGTGTCCTCATGACATCACAAGTGGGCGTGTCCACATAGATGTATGCTGGATAGATCAGTCTACCCGCCTTCCCAGTGAACCGTAGCAAACGTTTCTGATCTGTCCATCATACAACTAGGTAGACACGCCCCTCACTAAGCTACAAGAAAAGGCCGATATTCAAATGGCCTGTAATGGATGGTGACAGTCATACGCAGAAAATCACCCCTTCGAGGCACACTTTTAAAACGTGTGCCACCACAGCATCCATCAATGCATTCAAATAAAAAAGGTCAACAGGGAATTAAACCCATGGGAAAGAACATTTAAGAGGAGATAATTCTTTATTAATCCAATAGGGAAATCACAGGACATGGGAAGAGTATCCATACCATCTCATGGTATTGCTTTATTTACCATTTTTACTCAACAAAATAAATCACGATAATCATAATCAAAAGGCTCTGATATTCAGGGAAGGTGACTGGATTTAATGGCTTGCTTAATCTATAATAATATTCTTCTCCCCCACCCCTAGCACTGGCAGCAGCTCCAGCTCCACTACCAAGACCACCTACCGCGTGGTCACAGAGGAGTACGTCGACGGAAAGAAGGTGTTCTAAGTCGGCTGAACCCACCAGTAAGGACAGCCCTCTCGACCGCAGGCAGAGCACCAGGCGAGGCCAACAGCTCCCCACTTCACACCCAGGAACCAGAGGCCAACAGCTCCCCACTTCACACCCAGGAACCAGAGGCCAACACCTCCAAACTACACATCCAGGGACTCCCCTCTCCTACACACCCAGGAATCAAAGACCCACAGCTGTTGTGTCGTGCCCGCTGTATTTGGATCCAATCTAAATAATAAAGAGTGCTCTACCTTGCTGACTAAAATGTTGCCCTGAGAATCATTCATCACTTATTTTTGCAACAATAGAAGCTTCTGTTTTGGTGGACCTTCCCTTTCAACCAATTGATAACATTTACATTTACATTCAGGGCGTTTATCAGACGCTTTTATCCAGAGCGACTTACAATAAGTACATTTGTTAGAAGAAATATCACCAACAATATTCCACTGTCAGTACAATAACGATGTTCCGAGAACCAAGTGCCAAACACTAACCATCACTAGGTTAACCCATTCCCCATACACAGCAGAGATAGCTAAGATAAGATGCTCCACAATGCTAAGTACTATTCTTAAGTGCCAGGACGAAGAACATACAATAAGTGCGTACATTAAGTGCCAGATGTGCCTGATTAGCTGTTGCAACTTTTCCGTATCGCCCTGAGATAGTGTAACGGAAACCTGAATAATTATAACATTTCACGATCATTCCGACTCATAGCAGCTTGTGTAAAATGGAACCGTTATTCCCGGTTGACTTCGGCTAAGACCCACCGAACGTTCAGATGACCACGGTCAAAGATCTCGGGCTTATGGATGCCGTGTCGTAATGTGACCCGCTTAAATGAATCAAACTAGATTATATGCAAAGTACATATGTTATACCGACATTATAAAATCAAGGCCAAACAAACATTTTGGAAACTGGTCTCAGGGTCAGGAGGACACTCGTTTGACCAACTCCAAGTCGGCAGTTTGTTGGATAAGAATTACTAGATATTGTAAACATTTTGTACACATTATAACTACATTGGCCAACAAACATTTTAAAAGGGGTCTCCGGATGGAGGTCTGGGTGAGATCCCCCCAGGGTGAGACCCATGTTCACAACATTCATTTGACCGTATGCTGGATCCATATAAGATCTTATGTTGCAGAAAATGTACAACAGTGCCCCCTGGAGTCACACTTTTCAGTGGGTCGCAGGATGCAGAAAATGTACAACAGCGCCCCCTGGGGTCACACTTTTCAGTGGGTCGAAGAATTTGGCGTAACACCGGATTCCCGAAACCTTCTTAAAGCCTTCTTAACGCTAAGTCATTCGTAACCTCTATTTTAAGTTCTACCTTAACATCTTGCGTGTTTTTTGAAACGTTCATTGATACGAATCTCTTTCGTACGTCGTTCATGGTAAGGTTGGTCTGACATGCACGTAGAACCTTCTACGGCCACACCAAATGCGTTACTCGCGTTAGGGGCGTCCAAACTCGGCATTTTTGCATAGGGAACCATTGGTATAGGCGCGTAGACGCGTTACATGCGTTGAAGCGTCGCCTCGTGCCCACTGCACCGTCAGTCAACGGACGTCAGAAGGCGTGGCTGACGGATGGGGGAGTAGTCTTTGCAGATGCATCCGTCAGCCAATCAAATCGGTTCGCCGGGTTCTTCCCGCTTCTTCCTGCTTGTTGCGAGGCAAGATTACCCGCTTTCCCGCTTTCCAGTATCGTCAGAGCCCGAGTCGCGTCACAGTGCTTAAATTTGCATACGCGATCTGATTGGATGACGGATCCGTCGCTGCCGAAAAAGTTGAACATTTTTCAACTTTTTGACGGTGGCGAACGCTCCAAGTCAACGGACGGATCCACAATGCATTGCGCGACCGTCCCCATTCAAAGTCAATGGGCAACGGACAACTGACGGGGGTAGTGGGCACGGGGCGTTAGGGGCGTTAACGCGCCCAACGCCCCAACGCCCGGAGTTCAGAAATCTGAAATCCGTAGCGTTGCGTCGACTATGTAAGGGCCCTTAAGGCCGATTTAGGGCCCTTACATAGTCGACGCAACGCTACGCTTACGCGTCCAAAAGGCTACGCGACGCGACGCTTCGGCCGCCATTAAGCGTCGAAGCGTAGCAAAACGCGTCCTCCAACTTTTTGATACGCGACGCGCCGATCCATCCAATACCAAGCGTTGTCGGTGGGGGCGATACCGCAAATATTGTACATTATTACTACTATAGGTTATATTTACAGAAGAACATATGAGAGGTTGCGGGAACGTGATAAGAATGACTTGACGTCTCTTTTACTAATTATCTGTGCCAATTTATGCGAACCCTTCCACAGGGTCAAAGTGCTATTTTGATGCGCGACATCAGACAGCTGATGCGGGATTGTGAGCCATTTTAATGATCTTCTTGTCACCCGATATTCGTTCTATTACTGGCCTTATTTGTTTTAGAATTAGCCTATTTGAATTAATTACGTAATGTTTTGTGTTCACGTTCTATGTGAAACATAAATGTTCATGTTCTGTGTGAAACATAAGTTCAGTAGCCTCATGAAATTTGAAAGCGTGAGTGAATGAAAAATGTGTGCGTGTATGGTGGGACTATTTTCTGTTTTTGATAAATAAACCCCTTTTCTCTTATAATGTTGCCTACCATATATTTTCTGTGGACATTATCCGCTATAGCTTAAAGCCTTTGGCTATAGGCCTACACTTATAATTCATTCATCTGTCAAGGCAATAGCTCGTTGTATAAACATTTTATATGGATATGAATTAATGAGTTTGACTTAAACCAAATTAGGTAACTTGTGTAACATGATAACTAATGAATCAAAAGTCATGCTTCCAAGTGACCAATGTATATACATTTATTGGTCAGTGCGCATACCCAATCGTAGCACATTGTACTGGTGGGGAAACACGCCAGCATCTGACAAAAAATAATCTGCCAGCTGCTCCCTGACAAGGGCCGGTTTTGGTGAGTCTGGAAGATATCGGATGACTCGCGAAAGGAGATCATCAAACATCCGAAAATACTGGAAATGCCTCTCCTCGTCCATGCTTCGCATTGGAAGCACCAGAGAAACAAATTCCCCATCCTGATCTCGTGTGGTATTTAAAGGGCGCACATACCACCGCCTATCTCTGCGCTTCATCACTCGTCTTACGTAGCCAGTTTGATCGGAACGTCACCTGGAACGTCCCCCCGCGAAAACACCGGTGACTCTGCTGCCACCTATGGCGTGAGTGGTGTATTGCATGTCATGCATTGCCCGCGACGTTCCCGTATGCTGTGTAGACTATGAAAGGAAGCGCGACGCTCGCGTCACTCACGTCGTTTACGCGCGTCGCTCGCGTCGACTATGTAAGGGCCCTTATGCTCAGTTACGTAATGGTACGGCCACACCAACCGCGTTGCTCGCGTGAGGGGCGTTGAAAATCGGCATTTTTGCATAGGGAACCATTGGTTTAGGCGCGGTACACGCGTTGAAGCGTTGCGTTGGGGGCGTTAGGCGCGGCAGTTGCACGTAATTACGCACGTAAACGCAGTAACGCGCCCAACGCACCAAAGCCCGGAGTTCAGAAAATTGAACTTTCAACGCTCCAACGCGTGACGCTTAGCCGCGGTAGCCAATCATCGTGGAGCTTGACCCGACGTCACTGGCAGAGAGTAGTGAGCTTGCACAGAAGCATACGGCCGACATCTTTCTTTTTTCTGGGTGGAAATAGTAACATAGTTACGCCATTAAATGCGTTTATGGAAACATTTCTAGCGAGAAATGTGCATTTTACTTTCATAATGTTCGCTCGGTGAATGTGAAGGATGTTTGGTTTGATAGTTATGACGAAGAGGGAACGCTCCGTTCACTTGCATGGACAGAGTCTCTGGTTGCTAAGCAACCTCAACGTCTTGGCGGACTGCTTCTCTGCTGATCAACACTGCGAATGCTGGAAACACACCAGACACACCATGTGAAGTTATTTAACCCGATTATTGTTATTTATATCCGAGATTATTTAATCTAACCTGATCTAAACTCTATCACCCAAACACGGCGGCGTTTGGGTTTCCTACCTCGGACTCCAGCGCAGCCACGGCCGACATTTTTTTTTATTCTGGGTGGAAATAGTTACATAGTTACGCCATTAAATGCGTTTATGGAAACATTTTTAGCGAGAAATGTGCATTTTACTTTCATAATGTTCGCTCGGTGAATGTGAAGGATGTTTGGTTTGATAGTTATGACAAGAGGGAACGCTCCGTTCACTTGCATGGACATGGACTCATCTAGCTGCGTTGGCGCGTTGACGCGTTGGAAGCGTTGAACCACCACACACTGGTCAAGCTTCAGGTTAGGCGCGCGGTTGGTGTGGCCGCACCATAAGCGTAAGCGCAAGCGCAAGAGGCCCTTGCGCGCCCTTGCGCACCCCTTGCGCGACTTCTCACGTCTTGCGTGCGTCGGGCGATTTTTCTAGACTTGCGTCATTTTTTACGTAAGCTTTTACGCGAGCCGCGCAGCCTGCAAGGCTGTGATTGGTCTGCTGGTCTGGTTACTACTTCCTGTCTGGAGTATCACATTTCCTGTTTTCATACCGCCATTTTTAAAAGCCAGAAGGCAAGGACGACCCGGCAGGCTCATATACAAAAGCATTAACGTGAAGTGAAGTTAACTTTGCTGCCAACACGTTATGTCGTTTTAAAATGTATAGAGATATGCACATTTATACAACCCCAATGATCAACAACTTCATCACCCCTGTTCCTCTGTCTGTTGCCATCATTCACTGTGTATGGGGAGAACACGATCTGGCACATAAACAAACCAACGACTCCCACAGACAAAGACGTCATTCTCGAGGTCGTCTTCAACGAAAAACTTTACTCCACATATTACTCCACCTACTGTTCTGGCGGTAAATTGCTTGGCAACACGCGCAACACGCGCAACCTAAAAGGGAGCATGAATTGCTTTGAGTAAATTTTGCGCAACAACGCAACACCAACGCTGAAGCATGCAGCCGCCTTTACTCGCGTTATCCAATGCGAGTAACTGTACGTCCACACCAGGAGCGACCAAAGCTCACAAAGTTTCGCTGCGAATTTTTCTGTTCGCTTTGGTCGCTCAAGTCGCTCATGACGTACAATTCAATTACGCAGACGCATTTAAAGGAGCCGTATGCGTTTAGTAGGCCCTACAGACAGCCATATCAAATAGTGAACTCTCCCATACACCTTGGCCATATTGCCGAGACGGTTTTGCTTGTTCGATAAAGTGCTTCGACAACAAGTAGGACAGTGATTCCCCCCAATATACAAAAAATCCTAAAATGTAGGCTAATTACAACCGAGAACAAAATTATAATGATTCCCGCTTAAATACGAACGTTCTAGATGTAGCCTATAAATACTCCCGCTTATCATCACTTGATATCCAAACCACTATGGCGTTTCGATCTCTGAACTGAAAAAGGGTGGGTTCGTACAACACCGGGTGCCAAGTTACAGCCGCGATTAATACTTCAGCCGACATTTTGTTCAGTGAGTGAATAAAGGTAGGTAGGAACCAAAGTGCCTGCCGATGTTCCCTGGGATCCACGCAAGCGAAGAGCGTCTACATTCCGATTGGCTGTCAGTGTTTGGTCGCTGAAGCGAATAATAGTCATTTGCATAAAGTTAAAAAGTTTTCAACTTCTTTTTGACGCTCTGGTCGCTCAACTTTGGCCGCTGGTAGCATTGGTCGCTTTGGTCGCTTTGGTCGCTCTTGCCCATAGAAAGTGAATGACTTCCGGCGATTTGGTCGCTCAATTCGCTTCTGGTGTGGACGGACAGTAACGTTTGGTGTGGCCGCACCTCATGTTTCAGCCCCTGACGCTAGTCGCCGCCGCTGTACAGTAGCCTTTAGAAATCCCTGTTGCTCATGGAACTGCCACATTGGCAGTGTTGTGTGTCAACAATGGTTTTAAGTCAATCATGAAGAAAATAATTGCTGGAAACACACAAGCACAAAAGAAAATTTGCAAGTTGTTTAATTGTTCATTCCAAGTTCACATCCGTAGCCAATTGAGGCCAAATGAAACAGACAGTTTGAATTAAGAATGCAATTAAGGATGTTATTGCCTCAATGTCCTCCGCTGTTTCTATATTTTCTAGATATTTTTTTCAATCTGTGTAGGCTATGCTAGTATGTTCGCCCATGGTTAAATAAATGTTTAGGCCTACTAGAAAGATTTCAAGCAATGTTTTATACACAAAGGCTGGGTTGCAACAACATGGATTAAATGAATCCTGGTTTAGGGTTAATCTAGGGTTAGTAAATCTAGGTTTAAACTGGTTTATAATTAATCCGAGATGCGTTGCACATCTTAGTTTTAACTGGATTAGTTAACCTAGTTTAAACAAGGATTAAAATAGGATTAGTTTGTGTTCAGTCTGCCATGATGGATCCCGGCGAAATGTGAACAAATTGCACAATATAATCCACAATTTTATATCCTGTTTTTTCTTTTTTCTAGCCTAGGCCTACATCGTGAAAAAAAACAACGGTTCACTTTTTGAATAAAGTTAACCGTTAATTTACCTGAACTGTTACAGTTGACACTGACACTTGACACTGACAGTGAACACTTGTTACATTTATTAAGAGATGGCACGTCAAAGAGGATCGAACTTTTCAACATTTGAAAAGATGTTGCTGTCGGAATTGATGGAGAACTTTGGGATTATAATTGAGGATAAAAGGACTGACAGCGTTACGCTGGAAACAAAGGAGGAGACCTGGGTCATCTTAGCGGAGCGCTTCAATGGCTCAACTGGCATTAAGGAGGCGAGGGACAAGTCACAACTGAAAGCCTGCTGGAAGAATTTAAAGGCAAAGGCAAAAAAGGATGCGGCAGAAGAGAGGAGGGGGATGTTTAAAACTGGCGGAGGACCACCACCAATGATTACGGACCCTCTATCGAAAAAAATCATTAATATGATCCTGCAGCAGATTTCCCCCCTCCCTAACCCATACGACGATGACGGCGCAGCAGAGAGGAATACAGCGACAGAAACTGAAAGTCCTCTGACTTTGATGCTTGATAGCTGGTCCAACCTTCCCATTGAGGCATATGACAGATTCTTTGGTGAATCTATACCGCTGTGAAAACTCGCTTTTTTCGTAAAATTCCATTGGATTTAATCTATCTCTACTTTTCCTGCGAGGAACTCTTTCCTCTAACGCCATCCAGCGAAGATATGCAGCCATGTTGCCAAGAAAACAGCGATAAACATAAACCTCCTCCAGAGGTGGTTTAAATATAACTGTTAAACCAGGATTAAACTAGGTTTGAAATTGCTGGTGCAACGGATTTAAATTTAATCTCAGTTTAAATGGAGTTTAAACTGAGATTACCAAAGGGTTAAATATAACCAGGATTAATATTAAACTATGTTTAAATCAGGTTTAAAGTTTGGTGCAACACAGTTAACAATTAAATATTGAATTAATCCAGTTTAAGAGTTAATCCATGTTGGTGCAACCCAGCCAAAGACTGCAATATTTTTAATAACGCTGTGCATGCGGCTGCCGTTGAAATCGGAAAAAAAAAAAATTGATTCCAAAACTTTTGCCCAATGTTGATGATGTTGTGTTTGGCCAATTGTGGGTCGAAAAGGTCTTGATAAAACATGACGTCCATTAACGACCACCTTGACCCGACTTAACATTTGGTGGTGCGTTTCTTTTACTGTAAAACTGAAATTTATATATTATCCACATCAAGTTATATGGATCAAACATACGGTCAAATTAATCTTGTTAATATGGGTCATAAATATGGGTCAATATTGGTCGTAAACGAGACTCGTCCTGACATTGAAACTAGTTCCTAAAAGGTGAGTTTGGCCTTGATTTTATAATATCGGTATAACAAATGTACTTTACATATAATCTAGTTTGATTTATTTAACATTCGGCCGAATTGGAGTTGGTCGAAAACGGGTCACATTACGACACGGCATCCATAAGCCGGAGGTCTTTGACCGTGGTCGTCTAAACGTTCGGTGGGTCTTAGCCGAAGTCAACCGGGAATAACGGTTCCATTTTACACAAGCTGCTATGAGTCGGGATGATCATGAAATGTTATAATTATTCAGGGTTCCGTTAGACTATCTCAGGGCGATACGGAAAAGTAGCAACAGCAAATCAGGCCCATCTGGCACTTAATGTACGCACTCATTGAATGTTATTTGTCCTGGCACTTAAGAATACTACTCAGCATTGAGTAGCGTCCTATCTTAGCTATCTCTGTTCTGAACAGGGAATGGGTTAACCTAGTGATGGTTAGCGCTTGGCACTTGGTTCTATGGACATCCTTACTGTACAGACAGCGATAAACTGTTCTAAAAATTGTACTTATTGTAAGTCGCTCTGGATAAAAGCTTCTGATAAACGCCCTGAATGTAAATGGAAATGTTATCAATTGGTTGAGAGGGAAGGTCCACCAAAACAGAAGCTTCTATTGATGCAAAAATAAGTGATGAATGATTCTCAGGGCCACGTTTTAGTCAGCAAGGTAGAGCACTCTTTATTATTTTGATTGGATCCAAATACAGCGGGCACGACACAACAGCTGTGGGTCTTTGATTCCTGGGTGTGTAGGAGAGGGGAGTCCCTGGATGTGTAGTTTGGAGGTGTTGGCCTCTGGTTCCTGGATGTGTAGGGGGGAGGTGTTGGCCTCTGGTTCCTGGGTGTGTAGGGGGGAGCTGTTGGCCTCTGGTTCCTGGGTGTGTAGGGGGGAGCTGTTGGCCTCGCCTGGTGCTCTGCCAGCGGTCGAGAGGGCTCTCCTTACTGGTGGGTTCAGCCGACTTAGATCACCAACTTTCCGTCGACGTACTCCTCTGTGACCACGCGGTAGGTGGTCTTGGTAGTGGTGCTGGAGCTGGAGCTGCTGCCAGTGCTAGGGGTGGGGGAGAAGAATATTATTATAGATTAAGCAAGCCATTAAATCCAGTCACCTTCCCTGAATATCAGAGCCTTTTGATTATGATTATGGTGGTTTATTTTGCTGAGTACAAATTGTAAATAAAGCAATACCATGAGATGGTATGGATTCTCCTCCCATGTGCTGTGATTTCCCTATTGGATTAATAAAGCACTATCTCCTCTTATATGTCCTTTCCCGTGGGTTTACTTCCCTGTTGACCTTTTTTATGTGAATGCATTGATGGATGCTGTGGTGGCACGCGTTTCTAAAGCGTACCTTAAAGGGGTGATATTCTTCCACCAGGTATGAGTGTGATTACCCATTACAGGCCATTTGAATATCGGCCTTTTCTTGTACCTTAGTGACATCACAAAGGGGCGTGTCTACCTAGTTGTATTATGGACGAATCAGAAACGTTTGCTACGGTTCACTGGGAAGGCGGGTAGACTGATCTATCCAGCATACATCTAGGTGGACACGCCCACTTGTGATGTCATGAGGACACAGGGAAAGGCAGATCATCAAAGGGCCTGTAACGGCTGACAACACTCACACCTGGTGATGTGACATCACCTCGGCTAAAGACACGCAGCCCGTCCCCTGACCCACCTGGCACCCCCGTCCAGCAGTCTGCGGTACTCTGCGATCTCCATCTCCAGGCGCGTCTTGGCGTCCAGCAGCATCTGGTACTCCTGGCCCTGGCGGTCGATGTCACCGCGCAGGTTGACCAGCTGCTCCTCCAGGCTGGTCACCTGGCACTGGAAGCCGTGCAGCTGACCTGAGTACCGGTTCTCCGTCTCCTGCAGGGTGCCCTCGAGTGACCCTTTCTGCGGTCCGCAGGGAGGGGAGAGGAGGGGGGAGAGAGTGTTTAGAAGGGGAGAGGAATGGACCAATGTCACCTCTCTTAGGTTCAATAGTGAAAAATACTAACTATCGTTACCCTGTCGCTGAACACGCCCTAATTAACTAGGGTACAAATATCCCCTGACCACACCCTTAGTTACTATGGTAACCCTGTCCCCTGACCACACCCTAATTAACTCAGGTAACCCTGTCCCCTGACCACACCCTAATTAACTCAGGTAACCCTATCCGCTGACCACACCCTAAGGTGCGGTCCTCCGCAGGCAGCAGTGCACCCACCATGCTGAGTTGTGATTGGAGCTCTATCTGCAGGGACTGCAGCAGGCGGTTGAGGTCTGAGAGCTCCGTTTTGGACGTGTTGATGGTTTCTGTGCTCACTGCGACCTCCTTGTTGACCGTCGCCGCCTGCGATGGAATCAAACACAAGGAGCTGAAGATAAACACTTATGAAGATGGAAACACGATCCAGCATACAGCACGGAGAACATGTTCTGTCCAGTGGAGTCCTCGGTTCCTACCTTCTCTTGGAACCAGGCGTCCAGTTCCTTCTTGTTCTTGGCCGATGCCTGTTCGTACTGCTCGCGGATTTCTGACAGGACGGCGTTCAGGTCCTGCGTCGGCCCCGCGTCCACCTCCACGTTCACCTGGCCCGTCATCTGCTGCCGCTGGCCGAGCATCTCCTGGTAGCGCCGGAGGGAAGAAGACAAGTTAGAGGCTGGACATGAAATAAGCATTTCCACTGAGCTTCTGAAAGGCTGTGTTTTGGATCAGAGCGTACGGCGGTTAGACACGATGAGACACGAGGAGACATGCATGACGGGAGCTTGGCGTTACAACCCCACCTCCTCATGGTTCTTCTTCAGGAAGATCAGCTCCTCCTTCAGCCCTTCAATCTGCATCTCCAGGTCTGACCTGGCCAAAGTCAGCTCGTCCAGCAGCCTCTTGAGTCCGGCGATATCCGCCTCCACCGACTGCCGCATGCTCAGCTCGTTCTCCCACCTGTGGAGCACAGCGTTAGCAAGGACTACCCTCAGAGACATCCTCTCTCTACAGTCAGCCTGCGCAGTCACGTTGGCTGTCGCTCTCTGATCTTCTTACTTTGTCTTGAAGTCGTCCGCCGCCAGCTTGGCGTTGTCGATGGCCAGGTAGATGCTTCCGTTGACACACGTGGCGCCCTGGATCTAGAGCGGTGAAGAGCAGGGCAAAAGAACGCAGGACAGGAAGAATCAGTCATTAAGCGAGGTGTTCAGGAGGACGGACGGTAAGCAGCGTGAGGCGGAGGTCTTCCTGAAGCTCAGGGGACGTACCTTGTTGTGCAGGTCGGCGATGGTGACGAAGAAGGCGGAGTAGTCTCGGGATCCGGGAGAGGTTTTGTTCTCCAGGAACTGTCGGATCCTCAGCTCCAGCTCGGCGTTGGCCTTCTCCAGGGAGCGCACCTTTTCCAGGTAGGTGGCCAGGCGGTCGTTCAGGTTCTGCATGGTGGCCTTCTCGTTGGCGCTAACGTCGAAGCTATCTCCTCCTCCGCCTCCTCCTCCTCCCCCGAAGCCGCCGCCACCGAAGCCGCCGCCGCCACCGAAGCCGCCGCCGCCACCGAAGCCGCCGCCACCACCGAAGCCGCTACCGCTGCCGTAGCCTCCAGCGCCTCCGGAGCCGAACCCATAGCTGCCACCGCCGCCCATTGAGCTCGTGGAGACCCTCATACCGCCGGGGGCGCCGTACACACTCCTGGAACTTCTGACATTTCCACCGCCGTAGCTACTGAAGCTGGTCATGGCTGCTGTTGGAGAGGAGAACCTGGAGAAGAAGAGACGAGGAGAGAGCAACTGTGGTGCACTCCCCTGCTCCTGCCCTGCTCTTTATAATCCCACAGCGGAGGAGGACTAGGAGGCGCAGAGACGGGCTGGAGGGAGGAGCTGCCACAACACTCCTCCACCTGCCACACACGCCCTGCTGCACCCATACGTGTTTGGAGGGAGGGTGGAGGGTGGAGGGTGGGCACCAGCTTGTTACACTGATTGTTGACATGAAGCTGTTGTTGTGTGGTTGGCAGGAGAGGAGAGGAAACACAAACATAAGCACAGTAACTCCTGAGATCGTCCGCTGGCCTTTTGTTACCGCGTGTATGTTCCCATTTGTAGCCGTCAATGTACGAGAATGCATTGTTGCCGACGGATTTGCTTAATTACAGGGCGCCATTATGAATCAGGTCCTGGGAGTTGAGCCAGGTACAAAACAACAGCCTGGCCAAACTCCTGTCAGCTGGCTGCTTTTGTACATTTGAGTCATAAATCTGAAACAGGGTTTGGGTTAGCCTGCCTTCACCTAGGTTCCTCTGGCGGACAGTTACATTTGCATTAACATTCAGGGCGGTTAGCAGACCCTTTAATCAGAGCCACTTACAATAAGTCCATTTGTCAGCAGGAAGAGAAACAACTACAGTATATATTGTGTCGGTACAGTAAGGATGTTCATAGAACCAAGTGCCAAGCACTAACTATCACTTGGTTAACCCATTCCCTGTACACAACAGAGGTAACTAGGATAAGATGGTACACATTGCTCAGCCCGGTTTTTAAGTGCAAAGACGTAAAACATACTATAAGAGGGGTGGGGGGGGGCTAGGGGAGAGGCCATGCAGAGTCCAGGTGAACTCTGAACAGGTGAGTCTTGAGTCTTCTGCGGAAGCTGCTGAGCGACTCTGCGTTCCTGGCGTGGGCCGAGGAGATGGAGTTCATAGCGGCGTTGTAGGCCCACATTCATTTGGTTGGTTGGTTTATTTATTTAGCTGCACAACGCCTCAAAAGATCCCTGTTAATATTAATATTACTACTAGTATGCATTGTCCAAACACATCGCAGACATGGTCCTAAGAACTCAGATGACGGAGTGATTAGGGTGGAGTAGATGAATCGTAACTCAGGAGCTGGCATCGGGTTCGGAATGTTTTCTGCAGATGATTCCCCAGATGTTTGTTCCTCTTGGCAGACTTCCCTGGCATTCTCTTCATGTCCAGACCTGAACAACAGCGTCTCAGTAAAGCTTGTTCCATTACATGGGTTTAAGACTCTCCTCATGTCCGCGACCCCTCGCAGAACACCACCATGGTTTGGACTCTGCTCTGGAAACCAAGAGAATTACGCAGGCCTTCACATGATGTTGGCCCTCTTCATAACAAGAACGTTAGTGTTTGCTTTATTGGGAAACACTCTCATACTGTGTCCTGCTTTAAAAGGAGCTCTTACTTACACACAAGGACACACACACACACACACACACACACACACACACACACACACACACACACACAGATAAACACACACACAGACACACAGACACACACACATTGTGCTGACCTACCTATTCAGTCGTCTTCAGAGAATGCAGCTCCTTCGCGTCCATGTGTTAAAGAACCATAAATTATGTCCAAGATGCATTTTACTTTAAAACGCGATATTGTCATGTACGTCTGAGGGGAATGTTGGTAGAGGTGTTCAGTCACTGTGGAGATCGCATGTTCGTCCCCGTCACTCCCTTACCTTAGTGTTCTGTATACTATGCACTCCCTTACCTTAGTGTTCTGTTCACTATGCACTCCCTTACCTTAGTGTTCTGTTCACTATGCACTCCCTTACCTTAGTGTTCTGTTCACTATGCACTCCCTTACCTTAGTGTTCTGTTCACTATGCACTCCCTTACCTTAGTGTTCTGTATACTATGCACTCCCTTACCTTAGTGTTCTGTATACTATGCACTCCCTTACCTTAGTGTTCTGTTCACTATGCACTCCCTTACCTTAGTGTTCTGTTCACTATGCACTCCCTTACCTTAGTGTTCTGTTCACTATGCACTCCCTTACCTTAGTGTTCTGTTCACTATGCACTCCCTTACCTTAGTGTTCTGTATACTATGCACTCCCTTACCTTAGTGTTCTGTTCACTATGCACTCCCTTACCTTAGTGTTCTGTTCACTATGCACTCCCTTACCTTAGTGTTCTGTATACTATGCACTCCCTTACCTTAGTGTTCTGTTCACTATGCACTCCCTTACCTTAGTGTTCTGATCACTATGCACTCCCTTACCTTAATGTTCTGTTCACTATGCACTCCCTTACCTTAGTGTTCTGTTCACTATGCACTCCCTTACCTTAGTGTTCTGTTCATTATGCACTCCCTTACCTTAGTGTTCTGTTCACTATGCACTCCCTTACCTTAGTGTTCTGTTCACTATGCACTCCCTTACCTTAGTGTTCTGTATACTATACACTCCCTTACCTTAGTGTTCTGTATACTATGCACTCCCTTACCTTAGTGTTCTGTTCACTATGCACTCCCTTACCTTAGTGTTCTGTATACTATGCACTCCCTTACCTTAGTGTTCTGTTCACTATGCACTCCCTTACCTTAGTGTTCTGTTCACTCCCTTACCTTAGTGTTCTGTTCACTATGCACTCCCTTACCTTAGTGTTCTGTTCACTATGCACTCCCTTACCTTAGTGTTCTGTTCACTATGCACTCCCTTACCTTAGTGTTCTGTTCACTATGCACTCCCTTACCTTAGTGTTCTGTTCACTATGCACTCCCTTACCTTAGTGTTCTGTTCACTATGCACTCCCTTACCTTAGTGTTCTGTATACTATGCACTCCCTTACCTTAGTGTTCTGTTCACTATGCACTCCCTTACCTTAGTGTTCTGTATACTATGCAATCCCTTACGTGCAGTTTTTTAATTGCAGAGAATGAAACATTATGTTATCTTTTAATCATTTATAATGATGAATCATGTCAGCATGGGTGTGTGTGTGGGTGGCTGTGGGAATTTGTGTGTGTTTGTTTTTGTGTATGTGTGTGTGTCTGCATTTTTGTGCGTGCGTGTCTGTGTGTACAATGTACGTCTGTCTGTGTGTGTGTGCGTGTGCCCGTGTGCGCGTGCCTGTGTGTGTGTCGAATGCAGCTGTGAGAGGTGTGAGGGGCTGAATGCCCTCTGAGGTAATGAGAGGACGTGGCTCCTAGCCGCTGAATGCCTCTCCAGGTGAAAGGGAGCAGGGGAGTCCCCATTCCTTCAGTGCTCTGGGCGTTCTCTTTGTCTCTGTTGGCACACTGGTATTGAACAGTACACGACTGTTCCTCTTGAAGCCTCATCGTCTCCCCGCTGATGATATCATAGCCATGGCCCCCATCGTGGGATTGGAGCCATCCGATGTGGAGATATGATCTCATCGACCGACAGATGCAACGCCCTCTTTCTGGGTGTTTAGCCAGCACAGAGGCCGTTAAGTTGTCAATCTTACACGAAGCGTCAAAACACTCAAGTTGTCTCCATCGCACCGATGGACAAAACGCTCCTTAGAATTTAGCTTCCATTTCGTCAACATGCTTATGGGGCTAACGACGTGGGTTTGGTTCTGACAGGAGAACATTCCTGCGGTGGCTGAGGGTTGTTAAACCCACACGACGTCGGATGAGGAGATTAAGTAGTGAAACTCACTTTCCCTCTCTCTGGTATCTCCCATCGGAGCCGTTCAGGGCCTCCAGTGACTCACGGTTTGAGTTGTGCGACTCTGCCCTGCTCTTTGTTGTCGCTGCTGTGCAGGTGGAGACAGGTGGTGTCTGATTCAAAGGATGGCCGGAGGACTGGGGCGGCCGCGCCCAGCGGAACACAGCGCTTTGATCCGCTTCCCGTACCTGTTATTAAACGTACGGGACGTCGGGTGCCCCGAGGTCACCCGGGCACAATGCACGAAGATAAACACACAAACTACCTGCGCAAATGCATCCAGAGTCAGCGTCCTCGTAAAGGGGTTGAGCTACTGAGACTTTGAAGCAACAGGTTCAGTTTGTCGTGCTCGTTAATGTGATTAGCTGTGTTTGTAATGAACGTTATTATCGGTAATAACGTTTGTTTTCGTGTGTCATGGAATGATACTATTCCCTGTGCAAACATCACATTAACTAACATATACATTGAACATTAGGGATTTTTTTTTTTTATCCAAAGCGACTCACAACCATTCATTCACACACCGACGCATCATCTACCCCGCAGGGCGACAGCCAGCTGGTCAGCAGCAGTCAGGGGGAGGCGTCTCGCTCAGGGACACCTCCACACTCAGCTAGGACGAGCCGGGGATCGAACTAGCAACCTACCAGTTACCAGCCAACCTACTCCATCTCCTGAGACACAGACCGCCCTTGTATTAACTTTTTTATACATGTTCCAGGGCCTTATGAATCCAAAGAGCCAGTGAAGAACCAAACTGTCCCAGCTGCTGAATGTGGCCCTCGTTGAAGACTTACTCTGGGCCGGCACCTGCTGAGGGTAAATATAGAAATCATGTTCTGTTCATGAACAGAACACACATTGATGAGCATCCAACCTAACTCTAACCCTGACACCAACCAACTAATATCAAACCCTAAAACCTCAACCTGTAACAAAACCCGAACCCTTACACCAAACCCTACAACCAAACTCAAACCCTAAAAACAAACCCTAACCCTAACACCAACCAACTAAATCAAACCCTAAACCCTAATCCTGTAACAAAACCCTTATTCTAAAACCAAACGCTAAAACCGAACACTAACCCTTAACAAATCCAAATCCAATATCAAATCTTAAAACCAAACACTAGCCCTAAAATCAAATCATATAGCTAAAATCAAACCCTCCAGCACCAAACCCAAAACTAAAACAGCCCCCTAAAACCAAGCCCTGAAACCAAACCAAGTTCAGTGCACCACCCATCTCTGCTCCTGATGCCTACCCCCCCCATCTCCACCCACCTCCACCCCTACAGCCTGCAGGCCTTGAAGCGTGAACACATGAACACATGAACACAGGGGCACCGTGCGAGTCCTCACAATGAGGTCTGAAATCTCACACCTGGTGAGTGAATGTGGCGTTAAGCTTGGGTTGTGGGTTGAATAGGCTACGACTTGATCGGGACAAAAACTGAAAAATCACAAAGAAAATAGGCACACATATCTTCATATTTAGTAGCTTTTATTAGTATTTTGATCTTCTTTCCTTTGTTTTCTAGAAAGAAAGCAATTAATTCTGACATTTGGCAACTCTGTCCTGGTGTATCCTGTATGGACTATTTTAGAAGCAGATGGTTTATGTTCCGTACAAAAACATGATGAAGACTGATTTTTTGATGGGAATAAAGCTTCCCTAACCCACCACACTCAGAGCTTCTGATGACGGATTTGTGAATCATAGGCAAGTCTCAGCACATCGACTGGGAAAGGGTTTTGAATTAGCACAACACCAGCCTTCCAATACACATCCATATATATATATATATATTTATATATATGTACACAGTATATAAACTTCGCACAAAAAGTAAGGGAATTTGCGTTTGGTAGATTATTTCTCTGTGGTAACTATGGTTTTTGGCAATAAATCTTATACCATTGGAAAGCCTGTTTAGTCCCTTCCAAATGGTGCCCCATTTGGAAGGAACATGCATTTTTGGGATGAGCAGCAGCGCTGAGTATGTGGGTTGTGCCCATGAAAAATTTGCCTGATATTTTCTGCCATTGCCCAACAAGTTTTTTTGCTGTTGCTATTGACACTTGTTTTGAGCTTCTGGTACCACCTGTGAGCATGGGCCCTACTACTGTTAGTACAGCTACAGTCAGTAAGTGTCTGCTCCAAGAATGGGCATGTCGCGTTGGACTGATCTGGATAGGGCCCTTGCGATAGGGCAACTTCAAGCTGGTGTTCCGCAAAACCAAGTTGCGGCCTTATTTGGAGTGAGCCCTAGTACCCTCTCCAAACTGAAGGCCAAGTTCTATATAACGGGGGATGTCAAAGACAGGCCGCGAAGTGGGCGTCCCAAGAAGATGACACCCCAAGAAGACCATTTCATCACCTTGTCAGCACTGATGACAACGATATGGCCAACGGCTCTCTGCCCAGACAATCCGGAACAGACTACACGCAGCCAATCTCCGGTCTAATTGGGCTGCCAGGAGTCCTGCCATGACTACCCTTCACCGTCAGGCCCGTTTTCGCTGGTGTCGGCAACACGTGCACTGGAACCTGAACATGTGTAGGAACGTCATGTTCAGTGATGAGTCCGGATTCTGCCTACGGCAGTTGGATCGTAGGGTCAAAGTGTGGAGAAGATGCGGAGAACGCTATGCTGATTGCTGCATCGATAGAATAACATCTTCTGGTGGAGGCAGTGTGATGGTGTGGGGCGGCATCTCCCTCACTGGAAAAACAAGGCTTGTCATCATTGGAGGCAATCTCAATGCAGAGAGATATAGAGATGATATTCTGCAACCAGTGGCAATCCCATATCTCCACAGTCTGGGACCGAACTCTATCCTCCAAGATGACAACGCTCGCCCCCACAGGGCGGGGTTCATCAGAGACTACCTCCAGAATGTGGGAGTGGAGAGGATGGAATGGCCTACTAGCAGTCCTGACCTCAACCCCATTGAACACTTGTGGGATCAGCTTGGGCGTGCTGTTCGTGCCAGAGTGACCAACACAACCACGTTGGCTGACTTGCGACAAATGCTGGTTGAAGAATGGGATGCCATCCCACAGCAGTGTGTGACCAGGCTGGTGACCAGCATGAGGAGGAGGTGCCAGGCTGTTGTGGCTGTGTATTTATTGCCAAAAAGCATTGTTACCACAGAGAAATAACCAACCAAACAAAAACTTCCTTAGTTTTTTTTACATATATAATGTACTGTATTTATAATTCATATATTGGAATATATGGAGGAGGCATGTCGACAAATAACAAATAATAATAAATAATAAATACAAAATGAAAGTTTACGGAGGTTGTGATTGTTGTCCAATGGGTGGTTTGGGCTTTGGTAGGAGACTCACCAAAAGGCTTAGTTATTTGTGAGAGCTGACCCACTCCTCCAAACGCGTTGTCACATGGGTTCATCTTCTCTGTAGGGTCTCATCACTTCCGTTTGTGCGGGGTTCCACCAGCCTTTGCCCCATGAGCCGTGTGAGATTTCACCAGGTCGGTGGTGCACCAGGGCGACACCGGGTGGCTGTTAGTGGGAGGACAGATGCACCACGGATCGTTTTTCATCAGAATCTCAGAGTTCTGTGTTTAATCTCAGATTTCTTACTTTAAAGTAAGAATTCTGAGATTAAAGTCAAAACTCCAAAAAGATAATAACATGTGGCCCTAGTCCTCATCCGTAGAATCAGGAATCACACACTAATAATTAACATTAAGATTGCAATTACAAATGCACCAAATGCAATAAAAGCTTGCAATTTGATAAACTTGAAATGTACGACCCTCACAACCTTTTACCTGACCTCTCACTGACGTAAAGTTTGCATTACGACTAAAAACAGAAATTGGATGTCATTGTGCATTCTTATACAATAACGCTATAATCTCCAGGTGTATAACCAGATAAATTAAGAGTTAGGGTTAAACTAGTGATTGTCAGTGCTTGGCACTTGGGTCTATGAACATCATTACTGTACCAACAGCCATATATTGTTGTTTCTCATTCTTCTGACAAATGGACTTATCGTAGGACGCTTTGGATAAAATGCTGGTGCCCTAAATGTAAACAAGTAATGTCCTACAGAGTAACAAGAAGGTGCAGTCATTTCATTCATTCTTAATGCGTGTACATACCTGCAAGAGTTACCACATTTGCAACGGTTATGGCCTCATCCCCTCTGAGTGACGGTTTCATGGCTCAGAGGCTAATCAACCCAGCAGCTGTCAGACAGATCTAATGCTCCTGGAACGAGACGTGTTTACAGCTTCATTCTGTTTACAGTGTATCCACGTAATCCCCAAGAAGACATTGCCAAAAAAGTGATGGATAACGCTTACGCCTACATTTAAATTCAGGGCGTTTAGCAGACAATTTTATCCAAAGACACTTACAATAAGTCCATTTGTTGGAAGAAAGAGAAACAACAATATATTGCTGTAGGTAAGGTAAGGATGTTCATAGAACCAAGTGGCAAGCACTAATAATCACTAGGTTAACCCATTCCCTGTATACAACAAAGGTAGCTAGGGTAAGGCGCTACACGATGCTTAGTAATAGTTTTAAGTTCCAGGATGACTAACTTACAATAAGTGCGTACATTAAGTGCCATTATTCATATAAAAATCGATACATTTTATTCCAACTGATTTATGATTCATTTTCTATTATTATTTATTCACCTCAATAGAATCAATCGTCGCTCAAAACACATTATCTCGTCGGGGTTCTTGTTTTGTGTGTATTTTGTATAATCCCCATGAGCCAATCAATGTTCTGCACAAACAACCCAGGACTCTGAAACACCACTCCAGGACTAGCTGACGTCAGAGTGAACGGACCGAGAAACAAATCCTCTAAAACAGTATTGAGTTTTCTGTAAAAATATAAAAGTATTGACACGTTTTATGGCGACTGCTTTGCAAAAAAAGCCATTTAGCGTAGAGGAAATGGTGTATTGATGAACGCACTTCCGCTGTGGCCCTCCCCCATCAATCCATCGAGCCATGACGGCCCTAGCAGACGTTACCTTCGCCCTATAAAAGAGAGGATTCATCCTGAGCGGTCAGAACAGCCCCACAGACCTGCACTAGCCTCCAGCCTCCAGACCTACAACAACATCACAGGTAAAGCATGTTTGTTACATCTACAGGAACTCTCTCCAGGCCTTTCTGTCTCTCTTGTATCGTCATGGTTACCTGAGGGCCGCCTCCCTTGTGTTCAGACATGGCTTCGACCTCGGTGCTGCTTTGTGCGCTGGCGCTGCTGTCGTGTTGGACGGCCCTCGCCACACGGGCCCCTGCGGAGGGGGGGGCCGGTGGCGGCGGGCTGAACCAGCTGCTGGGCAGGGGGGGGGGCCGGGGAGACCTCCCCCAGAGGGGACCTTCACACCCGAGTGTCCCGCATGGAGAAGATGACCCTGTCGGAGCTGGAGCGTGAGCTCAGGACCAAGGAGATCATGGCGGCCATCTCAGGTACGTCCCCAGACCATCTCAGGTACGCCCTCAGGTACGCCCCCAGACCATCTCAGGTATTCCCTCAGGTACGCCCCAAGGCGCTCTCAGGTACGCCCTCAGGTACGCCCCCAGACCATCTCAGGTATGCACCCTGTGGGGCTCGGAGCCAGGACTGGTTGAACCCTCTTTCACTCTTGATGTGCAGGCAGATGCTTTGAGTGTGGAGGTGTCCCTGAGCGAGACGCCTCACCCTGACTGCTGCTGACCAGCTGGCTGTCGCCCTGCGGGGCTGACTCCGCCGTCGGGGTGTGAATGTGTGATGAATGGGTGAATGTGAGGCGGTATTGTAAAGTGCTTTGAGCGGCCGCTGGTTAGATAAGCGCAGTATAGATGCCGTCCGTTTCCTCAGTTTGCGTGTTGTGTTCACAGAGATGGTGAACTCTGGGTGCCCGTCCAGCCGGGACTACCAAGGCTGGGTGGACTTTGGCCGCCGGAGTGCAGAGAGGACGGAGTGATCTCCAGCAGCGACCAGCAACAAAGACGTCGGAACATAGGTGTATTGTGTCCATTTTTGTATCTCTTAAAATCAACATGTGATATTTTGTAAGAAGCTAATAAAGCAGAGCTGTCCGGTGAATGCATTGATTGGTTGATCTTTGTGTTCCACTTCACGAGGGTAGACAGGCAAACAACAAGAGGCAAAAGGGAATGCCGGTAAATCCACAGTAAGGTTTATTTACAGATCAATCACGGTATTTACACGTCGACAAAGGACTTGGATTGTGACCTCCATCAACACAAATGGGTAGTGCATTTCAAAGTCTCAGAGATGAGACACAGAACAGTTTGGTTCATTATTGCCACAAACTAGCGCAACCTTTGGATTCCTCCTTTTTCTTATCCTAGCTGTCCTACGTTATTATTAATTTCTGATTGTACACAAAGTTCCTTTAAAGAAGTCTGAATAAATACATTAATCTGGTGTCACATCAGCTCCATGAAGCTCTTCTTAGACAGGGCTGTGTCCACATTACAGTCGAGTCCTGATGACCAAAAATCCAGCAGATCATTCATACAAGAAGAACGTCAGTCAGCGAGGAAATAAACACACTTACAGCACTTTGCTCATGGGGACCACAGCGTAGTCTCAACATCTCACTCAGGGTGTCACCTTGAACATCATCCTAAGAGTTTCTGCTACAGCCTCAACATCTCACTCAGGGTGTCTGGTCTTTGAGCACCAAACAGCGGTGGTTGTGAGTTTGGTTCTGTGCTGAATGCGACAGCGGTGTCACAGCTTAATGCTTTAAGTGCAAGCTGTCATTGACGGATTTCTACATCTCATATCTCTTGAAGTGCAGCAGCACGATTGAACACAAAGCATGCAGGATCTACCAGACAAGGAAATAGTGCAATCATCAGAGAGTCCTTTCATGTGATTAACAGACGGCATTGTGGGTTTTTAACTTAACAGATTGTTCTCTTGGATTGTCCGGAAGGAGTAGATCCTCCCATCAAAAAACAAGTACTGCAATTCGCATTCCCTTTACATTCGATAAAAAAGTGACAAGATGCACAGAAGATGAGTTCGGGCCAACGAGGGGACGATGGGTGCTGAGTTGGCGGGTTTCAGACACACACACGACCCCATGGCGACGGACCTGCTGTTACTACGACTACGACTCAGATTGTTGGACTAGGGAGAGGAGCGCTGATCAAAGCGACTTAAACGCCCAGAGAGTCGCTCTGAGGAACCCGAGAAACAAAACGCTGAACAAATCAGGAGGTCCTGAGGGGACTCAGGAGGTCATGAGCTGACTCATCAGGAGGTCCTGAGGGGACTCATCAGGAGGTCCTGAGGGGACTCAGGAGGTCTGAGGTGACTCAGGAGGAGGTCCTGAGGGGACTCCGACGGCGCGGCGTGTAGACGCAGGAGTCCAGAGGAACACACGGGGAAAGTCAAACTGCCTGGCTCCCGCCCTCAGGGTGGGTCTCTGACCTCCGACCTCAGGGCGGGTCTCTGACCTCCGACCTCAGGGTGGGTCTCTGACCTCTGACCTCAGGGTGGGTCTCTGCGCCCTGCCCCCCATCCCCCAGGCCGCCACCCGGTGCAGCCCCAGGTTCTGGAGTTTCTCCACCAGGTTCAGGCTGAAGACCCGCCCCCTCCCCGGGTCCGCCCCCAGCCCCGCCCCCCCGGGGTCTCCCTCTGGGCTGCCCTGGGGGGCGCCCGGCGCCGGACCCCCCTGGCGTTGGCGGTGGGGGGGGGGTCCGGCACCCCGGGACCCCCCGGTGATCCCCTCCCGCTCCAGAAGCTTCACCAGACCCAGAGGCGCTGGGCTTGGGAGGGCGGGGCCGAACAGGGGCGGGGCCACGGGCTGCTGCTGATTGGACGGCGGCCAGACGCTCAGAGGCTCAGTGGCGTCCCCGCCAGCGGGCCGGCGGCGAGGGCCAGGGCTGGGGAGGGAACACAGCGGGGGTCAGGGGGCTCAGAGGAGGTACTCTCTAACAGTCATGCCCACCAGTGGTCTGGGACCACCAGTGGTCCGTGGCGGTACTGCATGTGGTCCGTGGAAAAGCAAAATGAAATATTAAAGAATAGTCGTTGTTTTTTTTACATTCATTTAACCAGAAAATGTCCATAAAAATATGTGGCATCAGTTGTGTGCAGCCAACTTTATTTAAACAAGCCTGTTGTACTGATTCTATGACCAGTTATTGTTAGTGCTAGAAGGCCTTTTAAGAGGTATGGGTAATTCAGGTAGGGGTGGTTTGAAATATTTTATTGTGTGTATTATGAGGTGGTCCGCACACGCACAAAGTTTGAAAACCCCTGCTCTATACTCTAAACACGGTCCCTCACGGAGAAGGACGCAGAACTCAGAACTCTGACCTTAAAGGGGACATAATATATCACCAGGTGTGAGTCTGATTAGCCTTACAAGCCGTTTTGAAATATGTCAAAACGGCTTGATATATGACCTCACTAGTGGGCGTGTCCACCTAGATGTGTGCTGTATAGATCTGTCTACCAGCCTACCAAGTGGACTGGAGTAAACGTTGCTCATCTATCCAGCACAGATCTAGGTGGACACGCCCACTAGTGAGGTCGGAAGGGGCAGATTTTCGAAACGGCTTGTAAGGCTAATCACACTCACCTGGTGATATAATATGTCCCCTTTAAGGTTTATATCAGCGATGTCGGGTGACGTCACTTCTGTTGGTATTTGTAGCGAGATCCCAAACAAAGCAGAGCCAGCTCGCCCCTCCTTCCGTGTTTGGATCCAGTAAAAACGTTCATGAACGCAGCGCAAAACCCCACAACAACCACCCCGTTGGAATACTATTTATTTTGGTATTGACTGGTTGGTAGTACCATCTGTTTTTGTGTTCGATCTAGGAGCGTAGGCTGCCTACAAAGACGTGGCTTTTTGACGGCCTGCTTACGGGGCGGATAGCGGACCGAGAGGAAAGATCAGATGAATGTGATCATCCATGTTTAGGCCTAGAATCGCTGATACAACCTTTAAGATCAGAATGCTGAGATTAAAGTCAGAATGCAGAATCCTGCAAAACACCATTTGACTTTAAAGGCAGAAGTCTGAGATTTAAGTCAGTACTCGAATAATCAATGAATCCTCTTCCGTAGTTCCTTAGTGCATCAGAACCGATGGAAGGTGGATACAGACGAAGAGCAGAAGGGCACTTGGTGGGAAGGCTCAGGGTCTTACCTGGAGGAGGAGGAGGGGGTGAGGAGGGAGGGGCGGAGGGCTGGACGGGTGGAGATGGAGTTGGGGGGAGGAGTCAGGGGGAGGGCGGGGCCGAATGGAGAGGCTGTGGGGGTGGAGGGAGGAGAGAGGAGGTGGAGGATGAGATGAGTTCACCCACGGTCGTCTCCATCTACGTGGGTGATTCCAAATGGGTGATGCCCTCATTGTAAGTCACTTCGACTAAAGTCAAGTCAAGACAAGTTTTATTTATCTATCCCGTTTCATACACAGACAGGTATCCCAATGTGCCTAACATCAACTGAACTACAACACACACACACACACACACACACACACACACACACACACACACACACACAGTAGTAGCCCCAGGGGTGTGCACAGGGTGTGTGTTGGTACCATCACTGATCAGCATGAGATCCAACAGGAAGCTCAGGGTCACAATGTAGGATGTTCCTAATGGACATCCTCCTGTAGTGCATGCGTGCACCAAGTGGTGCACCTTGGTGCACCACTTGGTGCACGCCCTACGTGTTGCGTGCACCCTGCGTGCGTGTTGCGTGCGCGCGTGTGTGTTGCGTGCGCGCCCTGCGTGCGCGCCCTGCGTGCATGCGGCCCTACCCATGGCGCCGGGGGAGGGGCAGAGGTCGTCCTCCTCGGGGTCGTTCAGGCTGTACACCGTCTGCACGTCGCCCTCCAGCTCCCTGAAGTCCTTGGTCAGGACCCCCGGCCGCGGCTGCAGGATGCCCGCCAGGTTGGGCGTGGCCAGCTGCTGCCACTGGTGCAGGGTGGCCGAGCCTGAGGGGGGGTCCGACACAGGCTTAGTGAGGGGGGGTCAGGCACAGGTTTAGTGAGGGGGGGTCGGACCCAGGTTTAGTGAGGGGGGGTCAGACACAGGTTAAGTGAGGGGAGGTCAGACACAGGCTTAGTGAGGGGGGGTCAGACACAGGTTTAGTGAGGGGAGGTCAGACACAGGTTTAGTGAGGGGGGTCAGACACAGGTTTAGTGAGGGGGGGTCAGACACAGGTTAAGTGAGGGGAGGTCAGACACAGGCTTAGTGAGGGGGGGTCAGACACAGGCTTAGTGAGGGGAGGTCAGACACAGGTTTAGTGAGGGGAGGTCAGACAGGTTAAGTGAGGGGAGGTCAGACACAGGCTTAGTGAGGGGGGGTCAGACACAGGTTTAGTGAGGGGAGGTCAGACACAGGTTTAGTGATGGGGGTCAGACACAGGTTTAGTGAGGGGGGGGTCAGACACAGGTTTAGTGAGGGGGGTCAGACACAGGTTTAGTGAGGGGGGGGTCAGACACAGGTTTAGTGAGGGGGGGGTCAGACACAGGTTTAGTGAGGGGGGTCAGACACAGGTTTAGTGAGGGGGGTCAGACACAGGTTTAGTGAGGGGGGGGTTAGACACAGGTTTAGTGAGGGGGGTCAGACACAGGTTTAGTGAGGGGGGGGTTAGACACAGGTTTAGTGAGGGGGGGGGTCAGACACAGGTTTAGTGAGGGGGTCAGACACAGGTTTAGTGAGGGGGGGGTCGCAAAATATAAACCTCAACGGAATCAATAATATAACAAGAAGAGCATCTGTTCTCCTTCAGACAACCACACGGTCTGTCTACAAAGGTCACCCCCCACCAGACCCCCCCCCTCCTCACCCTCCAGGGGCTTGACGATCTGCAGCCGGTCGGGCAGGTAGGACCGGCCCCCCGAGGACCCCGAGGGCCGCGAGCTGCCGTTGGAGTAGTTGGTCCCGGTGGAGGCGGAGCCCAGGCTGCCGTCGGGGGTGAGGAACCCGCTGGAGTCCTGCCCCCCCTCCTCCTCCCCCCCGGCCCCGCCCCCGGCCGGCCCCGCCCCCAGCGCCCTCATCTTCCTCTCGCGCTCCACGTCGAAGAAGGGCCGCTCCGACAGGTGGCTCTGCTGCCGCGCCGACAGGTGGAACAGCGCCGCCTCCAAGTCCCGCCCCCCGGGGGTCCCGGGCTGGCCCAGCCGCTTGGGGCCCGCCTGGGTGGAGCTGGGGGGTGGGAGGAGGGGTGAGGGGGAGGGGGAGGAGGAGGGGGAGGAGGTGGGGGATGAGGGGGAGGAGGGGGAGGGGGAGGGGGAGGAGGGGGAGGAGGGCGGTTAGCGGACAACAGACACGACATGTTCCCGTGAAAACGGCTGAATCTTATTAGTGAACGGACAATCACCAATACATGGGACCTGTAGCACGTAGCTTAGCATAACCTAGCATAGCATAACGTAGCGTAGCATAACATAGAGTAGCATGTCATAACGTAGCATAGCATGTCATAGCGTAGCATCAAATAAAAGAGCATAGCATGACATAGTATAAAAGGATATAATTCAGCTTAGCATATGATAGCATAACGTTGCGTAGCATAGCATGTCGTAGCATAGCATAAAATAACAGCATAGCAAGCAATGTCTGTTACATAGCATGCCCTTGTATAAAAGGACATAGCATTGTGTGGCGCAGCATAGCGTAGCGTAGCGTAGCCGCCCACCTGTGGTCCGGCTCTGCCGGCGGCGCCGGATGGAGGCGGTCCTCCATGCTGAAGCTGGCGCTGTCCGAGCCGTAGTAGCTGGTCCGGGGGGTGGAGGCGGAGGAGGAGTGGGCGGAGGGGGGGCTGGAGCCGGGGAGGGCCGGGGAGGGGCAGCGGGACCGCAGCCGCTGGGCCACCTTCACCGTCTCAAACACGCGCCACGGGTGGTTCCTGGGGGCCAAGGGGGGCAGTTAAGACCCAGATACCCCCGGGGACATCCTGAGCGAATGTCTGCTGTACATCCTGGCGCTTAATGCAAGAACTTGTTGTATGTTGCACGACCTGGCACTTAAAAATAGTACTTAGCATAAATCCTAGCTATCTTTAGTACTTATGTAGCATCTTATCTTAGCTATCTTTAGTACTTAGCATCGTGTAGCATCTTATCCTAGCTATCTTTAGTACTTAGCATTGCCTTGCATCTTATCCTAGCCGTCTTTAGTACTTAGCATTTTGTAGCATCTTACCCTAGCTATCTCTGTTGTGTACGGGGAATGGGTTAACCTAGTGATGGTTAGTGCTTGGCACTTGGTTCTATGAACATCCTAACTGTACCGACAGAGATATATTATTGTTTCTCTTTCTTCTGATTAATATACTTATCCAGACCCAGACTTCATTTTGTGATCATTCTTTAAAGCGTCTTTGAGTATTCAAAAAAGTGCATTATAAATCAAATGTTTTATTATCAATTAATCTGAAACAGTAAATATGTCAGTTTTCTTTGATGAATGTACTTGTTATGACTGGCAGGTTCCTCAACCAATTAGGGACTCACTTGTACTCGGAGGGGGCGGGGCTGTCCAGGCCCTTCCGGAAGGTGCCCTCTATCTCTGCGGCCAGGGAGTCCATGGGGAAGACGGAGGCCAATGCGCTGTAGCGCTGTACCGTGCTGTTGGGCAGGCTCTTGTTGCGCAGGTTCTTGATGTCCTCTCTGGCCTCCCGTAGCATGTCCTCGCACTGCGCGTACTTGACCTGCAAGTCATTCATCTGCCACCAGGGGGAGACAGATACCCACCGTAAAAAGGGTTGAATGAAACGTATTATCAACGTGCGACGGACAACACAATGTTGAGTTAGTAGCTGGAAACACCCCAACACAGTCATTTTGAGTTTCTTACTGGGATGACGGTATCAATACAATTAGTTTATATTAATGTTTACATTTAGGGCGTTTAGCAGACACTTTTATCCAAACCGACTTACAATAAAAAGAAACAACAATATATCGCTGTCGGTACAGTAAGTATGTTCATATAAATAATTGAAGTTCTATTTGTAAGTGCAAGGACGTACAACATACACTAGGTGCGTAAGAGGGGTGTGGGGGGGTTTCGGGAGAGGCTATGTCGTGTCCAGGTGGACTCCTGAGCGGTGGGCGTGTTACCCGTACCTCTGAGCGCAGGATTATCTGCCCTTCCCGCGAGGCGTTCAGGTGCACGCTGAGGCCGTCGTTCTCGTGGCTGAGCTGAACAAACACATTAATCCTGAAGGTTAATGCTCTGTGTGGCTGCCAGGTTCCTTTCTGACGAGGTTAAAAGCGAGGGTCAATATTTAATGAGCTCAGCAGCGAGAGATGGGATGGACTTGCTTGGTTTCCATGTTTTGTTTTTTTCCATGTTTGTTACAATATATGTTAATATAATATTCCTCCCCAGACGGTACGAGGCTGCAGGAGACGTCCTCTCTCCACTGTCCTTCATAAAGCCAGTATGATGATCCCCACGTTAATACAGGGGCCAGGGGGGGGTGTCTAGTCCCTCTGAGGGGGGGGGGTCTAGTCCCTCCGAGGGGGGGGTCTAGTCCCTCCGAGGGGGGGCGGGGTCTAGTCCCTCCGAGGGGGGGGGGGGGTCTAGTCTCTCCGAGGGGGGGGGGGGGGGGGGTCTAGTCTCTCTGAGGGGGGGGGGGGGGGGGTCTAGTCCCTCCGAGGGGGGGCGGGGTCTAGTCTCTCTGAGGGGGGGGGGGTCTAGTCCCTTTGAGGGGGGGGGGGTCTAGTCCCTCTGAGGGGGGGGTCTAGTCCCTCTGAGGGGGGGGGCTAGTCCCTTGAGGGGGGGGGGGGTCTAGTCCCTCTGAGGGGGGGGTCTAGTCCCTTTGAGGGGGGGGGGTCTAGTCCCTCTGAGGGGGGGGGGGGGGGGTCTAGTCCCTCTGAGGGGGGGGGGGTCTAGTCCCTCTGAGGGGGGGACGGGGTCCCTCTGAGGGGACGGGGGGGTCTAGTCCCTCTGAGGGGGGGGGGGGGGGGGGGGTCTAGTCCCTCCGAGGGGGGGCGGGGTCTAGTCCCTCTGAGGGGGGGATCTAGTCCCTCCGAGGGGGGGCGGGGTCTAGTCTCTCTGAGGGGGGCGGGGTCTAGTCCCTCCAAGGGGGGGCGGGGTGTAGTCCCTCTGAGGGGGGGACGGGGTCCCTCTGAGGGGGGGGGGGGGGTCTAGTCCCTCTGAGGAGGGCCAGGGGGGACAGGGTCTCTCTGAGGGGGGGGGGGGGGGGGCCCTCTGAGGGGTCTAGGGGGCCCCTCTGAGGGGGTCTAGGGGCCCCTCTAACAGGACCGGTCCAGGGGCCCTCACCCCCTTGCAGCGGGCCTGCAGGTCCACGATGTGGGCCAGCAGAGAGCTGATCTCCTCCTGCTGACGGAGCGAGTCCTCCACCCTCCGGCCCAGCTCCTCCGACAGGTCGCCCACCCGCCGGTTCACCGACGCTGCAGACAGGGGCGTTAACATGACATTAACATGACATTAACATGACGTTAACATGACATTAACGTGACATTAACACTAACATGACATTAACATGACATTAACGTGACATTAACTTGACATTAACACTAACACGACATTAACATGACATTAACGTGACATTAACACTAACATGACATTAACATGACATTAACGTGACATTGACATTAACGTGACATTAACATGGCATTAACATTACATTAACATGACATTAACGTGACATTAACGTGACATTAACACTAACATGACATTAACATGACATTAACGTGACATTAACATTAACATGACATTAACGTGACATTAACGTGACATTAACATGACATTAACATTACATTAACATGACATTAACGTGACATTAACGTGACATTAACATTACATTAACATGACATTAACGTGACATTAACGTGACATTAACACTAACATGACGTTAACATTAACCTGACATTAACATGACATTAACGTGACATTAACATTAACATGACATTAACGTGACATTAACACTAACATGACATTAACATGACATTAACACTAACATGACATTAACATTAACATGACATTAACGTGACATTAACATTAACATGACATTAACGTGACATTTACGTGACATTAACAAGACATTAACATTACATTAACATGACATTAACGTGACATTAACACTAACATGACATTAACATTAACATGACATTAACGTGACATTAACACTAACATGACATTAACATTAACATGACATTAACATGACATTAACATTAACATGACATTAACATTAACATTACATTAACATGACATTAACATGACATTAACGTGGCATTAACGTGACATTAACACTAACATGACATTAACATTAACATGACATTAACGTGACATTAACATTAACATGACATTAACGTGACATTAACATGACATTAACATTAACATGACATTAACACTAACATGACATTAACATGACATTAACATTACATTAACATTAACATGACATTAACATGACATTAACACTAACATGACATTAACATTACATTAACATGACATAAACATTAAGATGACATTAACAGTACATAAACATTGATATTAATATTATTTAAACATTAGCCTTAATATTATTATCAACATTCACATTAATATTAACATTAGCATTACATAAACATTAGCATGAATATTAGCATTAACATTAGCATTAACATTATATTAACTTTACATTAACGTTGACATTGCATTAACAGTCACATTCACATTCACATTATATAAAATTACATTAGCACTACATTACATTTACATCACATCAACATCACATTAACGCTAACATTCAGGGCGTTTGGCAGACGCTTTTATCCAGAGCAACTTTACAAAAAGAATGTGTCAGAAAAAGGAGAAACAATAATCTATCTCTGTTTATACACACTGCGGGGGGGGGGGGGGGGGGGGCAGTACTCACTGAGCTCCTCCACACACACCATCATCAGCTCCTGCTCCTGCTCCTCGTAGCTCTCCGTCTCCGTCGTCAGGTCGTCTGCCTGCCGGGGAGAACCAGCAATAGCCTAGCGGTTAGCATTCATGCTACACAGAAGCACATAACTCCTATGTTAGCTGGATATAGTTAGCTGCAGAAACAAGCTAACTTAAGTTAGCTGCAGAAGCACATTTTTAGAGTTAGCTCCAGAGTTAGCTACAAAAACACAGATTCCCTTTAGGGTGACTAGGAGTTAGCTCCAGAGTTTGCTCTAGAAAAACAGATTCCCTTCAGGGTGACTAGGAGTTAGCTCCAGAGTTTGCTCCAGATTTTGCTCCAGAGTTTGCTCTAGAAACACAGATTCCCTTTAGAGTAAGTAGGAGTTAACTCCAGAGTTAGCTCCAGAGTTAGTTACCTACAGATCCCTCAGGGTGAGTAGGAGTTAGCTCCAGAGTTAGCTCTGGAGCTAGGAGTTAGCTGTAGCCCACCTCGGTGCGTAGCTTGCGGTTCTCGTCCTCCAGCCCCCGTAGCTTCTGGTGCAGGAAGTCATAGTGGACGAAGCTGCTGAGAGAAGCGGTCGACTCGTTGCGTTTGATTCTGTAACCATGGAGACAGAGAACAGAACAGGGTTACACTTTAATACCGTTATCGTGTTAATATTTTATAACATAGTTATTACTGTCTACAATGTTGAGGCCTCAAAGGCCATAGTTATACTACTAGGCCACTCCTCCGGCCAAGATGTTGTGTTTTGATCCACAGTACCTTGGTTGTGTGTGTGTGTGTGTGTGTGTGTGTGTGTGTGTGTGAGTGAGTGAGTGAGTGAGTGAGTGAGTGAGTGAGTGAGTGAGTGAGTGAGTGAGTGAGTGAGTGAGTGAGTGAGTGAGTGAGTGAGTGAGTGAGTGAGTGAGAGAGAGAGAGAGAGAGTGTGTGTGTGTGAGTACTGACGGAGATTGGGTCTCAGATCGCTCGGCCTCCTCGTTGCCGGCGTAGAACTGCAGCAGGTCGTCCCTCATGGAGAGCTCGTGGCGGAGCTGAGCGATCTGAAGAAAAGAACACAAACGATACCCCCCTTTAACAAAGGGTTCTAGACCATCCCTTTAACAAAGGGTTCTAGATCAGCCCTTTAACAAAGGGTTCTAGATCAGCCCTTTAACAAAGGGTTCTAGACCATCCCTTTAACAAAGGGTTCTAGATCAGCCCTTTAACAAAGGGTTCTAGATCACCCCTTTAACAAAGGGTTCTAGACCATCCCTTTAACAAAGGGTCCTAGACCATCCCTTTAACAAAGAGTCCTAGACCATCCCTTTAACAAAGTGTTCTAGATCAGCCCTTTAACAAAGGGTCCTAGACCATCCATTTAACAAAGGGTCCTAGACCATCCCTTTAACAAAGTGTTCTAGATCAGCCCTTTAACAAAGGGTCCTAGACCATCCCTTTAACAAAGAGTCCTAGACCATCCCTTTAACAAAGTGTTCTAGATCAGCCCTTTAACAAAGGGTTCTAGATCACCCCTTTAACAAAGGGTTCTAGATCACCCCTTTAATAAAGGGTTCTAGATCAGCCCTTTAACAAAGGGTCCTAGACCATCCCTTTAACAAAGTGTTCTAGATCAGCCCTCTAACAAAGGGTCCTAGACCATCCCTTTAACAAAGTGTTCTAGATCAGCCCTTTAACAAAGGGTCCTAGACCATCCCTTTAACAAAGGGTCCTAGACCATCCCTTTAACAAAGTGTTCTAGATCAGCCCTTTAACAAAGGGTCCTAGACCATCCCTTTAACAAAGAGTCCTAGACCACCCCTTTAATAAAGGGTCATAGACCATCCCTTTAACAAAGGGCCCTGATAACCCATTTAACAAAGGGTTCTAGTCTAGATCACCCCTTTAACAAAGTATTCTAGATCAGCCCTTTAACAGAGTGTTCTAGATCATCCCTTTAACAAAGGGTTCTAGATCAGCCCTTTAACAAAGGGTTCTAGATCACCCCTTTAACAAAGTGTTCCAGATCAGCCCTTTAACAAAGGGTTCTAGATCAGCCCTTTAACAAAGGGTTCTAGATCACCCCTTTAACAAAGGGTTCTAGATCAGCCCTTTAACAAAGGGTTCTAGATCAGCCCTTTAACAAAGTGTTCTAGATCAGCCCTTTAACAAAGGGTTCTAGATCAGCCCTTTAACAAAGGGTTCTAGATCAGCCCTTTAACAAAGGGTTCTAGATCAGCCCTTTAACAAAGGGTTCTAGATCAGCCCTTTAACAAAGGGTTGCAGTACGGTACAGGTGGTGTTGCAGTGCGTTACAGGTGGTGTTGTGTTGCAGTGTGTTACAGGTGGTGTTGTGTTGCAGTGTGTTACAGGTGGTGGTGCAGTGCGTTACAGGTGGTGTTGTGTTGCAGTGCGTTACAGGTGGTGTTGTGTTGCAGTCTGTTACGGGTGGTGTTGTGTTGCAGTGAGTTACAGGTGGTGTTGTGTTGCAGTGTGTCACAGGTGGTGTTGTGTTGCAGTGTGTTACAGGTGGTGGTGCAGTGCGTTACAGGTGGTGTTGTGTTGCAGTGCGTTACAGGTGGTGGTGCAGTGTGTTACAGGTGGTGTTGTGTTGCAGTGTGTTACGGGTGGTGTTGTGTTGCAGTGCGTTACAGGTGGTGTTGTGTTGCAGTGCGTTACAGGTGGTGGTGCAGTGTGTTACAGGTGGTGTTGTGTTGCAGTGCGTTACAGGTGGTGTTATGTTGCAGTGCGTTACAGGTGGTGTTGTGTTGTAGTGCGTTACAGGTGGTGTTATGTTGCAGTGCGTTACAGGTGGTGTTGTGTTGCAGTGCGTTACAGGTGGTGTTGTGTTGCAGTGCGTTACAGGTGGTGTTGTGTTGCAGTGTGTTACAGGTGGTGTTGTGTTGCAGTGCGTTACAGGTGGTGGTGCAGTGTGTTACAGGTGGTGTTGTGTTGCAGTGTGTTACGTGTGGTGTTGTGTTGCAGTGCGTTACAGGTGGTGTTGTGTTGCAGTGCGTTACAGGTGGTGGTGCAGTGTGTTACAGGTGGTGTTGTGTTGCAGTGCGTTACAGGTGGTGTTGTGTTGCAGTGCGTTACAGGTGGTGGTGCAGTGTGTTACAGGTGGTGTTGTGTTGCAGTGTGTTACAGGTGGTGTTGTGTTGCAGTGCGTTACAGGTGGTGTTGTGTTGCAGTGTGTTACAGGTGGTGTTGTGTTGCAGTCTGTTACAGGTGGTGTTGTGTTGCAGTGCGTTACAGGTGGTGTTGTGTTGCAGTGCGTTACAGGTGGTGTTGTTGTGCAGTGTGTTACAGGTGGTGTTGTTGTGCAGTGCGTTACAGGTGGTGTTGTGTTGCAGTGCGTTACAGGTGGTGTTGTGTTGCAGTGCGTTACAGGTGGTGTTGTGTTGCAGTGCGTTACAGGTGGTGTTGCAGTGTGTTACAGGTGGTGTTGTGTTGCAGTGCGTTACAGGTGGTGTTGTGTTGCAGTGCGTTACAGGTGGTGTTGTGTTGCAGTGCGTTACAGGTGGTGTTATGTTGCAGTGCGTTACAGGTGGTGTTGTGTTGCAGTGCGTTACAGGTGGTGTTGTGTTGCAGTGCGTTACAGGTGGTGTTGTGTTGCAGTGTGTTACAGGTGGTGTTGTGTTGCAGTGCGTTACAGGTGGTGTTGCAGTGCGTTACAGGTGGTGTTGTGTTGCAGTGTGTTACAGGTGGTGTTGTGTTGCAGTGCGTTACAGGTGGTGTTGTGTTGCAGTGTGTTACAGGTGGTGTTGTGTTGCAGTGCGTTACAGGTGGTGTTGTGTTGCAGTGCGTTACAGGTGGTGTTGTGTTGCAGTGTGTTACAGGTGGTGTTGTGTTGCAGTGCGTTACAGGTGGTGTTGTGTTGCAGTGTGTTACAGGTGGTGTTGTGTTGCAGTGTGTTACAGGTGTTGTTGTGTTGCAGTGCGTTACAGGTGGTGTTGTGTTGCAGTGCGTTACAGGTGGTGTTGCAGTGTGTTACAGGTGGTGTTGTGTTGCAGTGCGTTACAGGTGGTGTTGTGTTGCAGTGCGTTACAGGTGGTGTTGTGTTGCAGTGTGTTACAGGTGGTGTTGTGTTGCAGTGCGTTACAGGTGGTGTTGTGTTGCAGTGCGTTACAGGTGGTGTTGTGTTGCAGTGCGTTACAGGTCGTGTTGTGTTGCAGTGCGTTACAGGTGGTGTTGTGTTGCAGTGTGTTACAGGTGGTGTTGCAGTCTGTTACAGGTGGTGTTGCAGTCTGTTACAGGTGGTGTTGTGTTGCAGTGCGTTACAGGTGGTGGTGCAGTGTGTTACAGGTGGTGTTGTGTTGCAGTGCGTTACAGGTGGTGTTGTGTTGCAGTGCTTTACGGGGGGGTGTTGTGTTGCAGTGCGTTACAGGTGGTGTTGTGTTGCAGTGCGTTACAGGTGGTGTTGCAGTGTGTTACAGGTGGTGTTGTGTTGCAGTGCGTTACAGGTGGTGTTGTGTTGCAGTGCGTTACAGGTGGTGTTGTGTTGCAGTGCGTTACAGGTGGTGTGGTTGTGCAGTGTGTTACAGGTGGTGTTGTGTTGCAGTGCGTTACAGGTGGTGTTGTGTTGCAGTGCGTTACAGGTGGTGTTGTTGTGCAGTGTGTTACAGGTGGTGTTGTTGTGCAGTGCGTTACAGGTGGTGTTGTGTTGCAGTGTGTTACAGGTGGTGTTGTGTTGCAGTGCGTTACAGGTGGTGTTGTGTTGCAGTGTGTTACAGGTGGTGTTGTGTTGCAGTCTGTTACAGGTGGTGTTGTGTTGCAGTGCGTTACAGGTGGTGTTGTGTTGCAGTGTGTTACAGGTGGTGTTGTGTTGCAGTGCGTTACAGGTGGTGTTGTGTTGCAGTGCGTTACAGGTGGTGTTGTGTTGCAGTGTGTTACAGGTGGTGTTGTGTTGCAGTGCGTTACAGGTGGTGTTGTGTTGCAGTGTGTTACAGGTGTTGTTGTGTTGCAGTGCGTTACAGGTGGTGTTGTGTTGCAGTGCGTTACAGGTGGTGTTGCAGTGTGTTACAGGTGGTGTTGTGTTGCAGTGCGTTACAGGTGGTGTTGTGTTGCAGTGCGTTACAGGTGGTGTTGTGTTGCAGTGTGTTACAGGTGGTGTTGCAGTCTGTTACAGGTGGTGTTGTGTTGCAGTGCGTTACAGGTGGTGGTGCAGTGTGTTACAGGTGGTGTTATGTTGCAGTGCGTTACAGGTGGTGTTGTGTTGCAGTGCGTTACAGGTGGTGTTGTGTTGCAGTGTGTTACAGGTGGTGTTGTGTTGCAGTGTGTTACAGGTGGTGTTGCAGTGCGTTACAGGTGGTGTTGTGTTGCAGTGTGTTACAGGTGGTGTTGTGTTGCAGTGTGTTACAGGTGGTGTTGCAGTGCGTTACAGGTGGTGTTGTGTTGCAGTGCGTTACAGGTGGTGTTGTGTTGCAGTGCGTTACAGGTGGTGTTGTGTTGCAGTGTGTTACAGGTGGTGTTGTGTTGCAGTGCGTTACAGGTGGTGTTGTGTTGCAGTGTGTTACAGGTGGTGTTATGTTGCAGTGCGTTACAGGTGGTGTTGTGTTGCAGTGCGTTACAGGTGGTGTTGTGTTGCAGTGAGTTGCAGGTGGTGTTGTGTTGCAGTGTGTTACAGGTGGTGGTGCAGTGTGTTACAGGTGGTGTTGTGTTGCAGTGCGTTACAGGTGGTGTTGTGTTGCAGTGCGTTACAGGTGGTGTTGTGTTGCAGTGCGTTACAGGTGGTGTTGTGTTGCAGTGCGTTACAGGTGATGTTGTGTTGCAGTGCGTTACAGGTGGTGTTGTGTTGCAGTGCGTTACAGGTGGTGTTGTGTTGCAGTGCGTTACAGGTGGTGTTGTGTTGCAGTGCGTTACAGGTGGTGTTGTGTTGCAGTGCGTTACAGGTGGTGTTGTGTTGCAGTGCGTTACAGGTGGTGTTGTGTTGCAGTGCGTTACAGGTGGTGTTGTGTTGCAGTGTGTTACAGGTGGTGGTGCAGTGTGTTACAGGTGGTGTTGTGTTGCAGTGCGTTACAGGTGGTGTTGTGTTGCAGTGCGTTACAGGTGGTGTTGTGTTGCAGTGCGTTACAGGTGGTGTTGTGTTGCAGTGCGTTACAGGTGATGTTGTGTTGCAGTGCGTTACAGGTGGTGTTGTGTTGCAGTGCGTTACAGGTGGTGTTGTGTTGCAGTGCGGTACAGGTGGTGTTGCAGTGCGTTACAGGTGGTGGTGCAGTGTGTTACAGGTGGTGTTGTGTTGCAGTGTGTTACAGGTGGTGTTATGTTGCAGTGCGTTACAGGTGGTGTTGTGTTGCAGTGCGTTACAGGTGGTGTTGTGTTGCAGTGCGTTACAGGTGGTGTTGTGTTGCAGTGCGTTACAGGTGGTGTTGTGTTGCAGTGCGTTACAGGTGATGTTGTGTTGCAGTGCGTTACAGGTGGTGTTGTGTTGCAGTGCGTTACAGGTGGTGTTGTGTTGCAGTGCGTTACAGGTGGTGTTGTGCAGTACAGGCCGGTGTTCACCTCCTCCTTGGTGGCCTCCAGCTGCTCCTCCACCTGGAGGTTGCGGGCCGTGAGCTCCTGGTTCTGCTTGAGCAGCGATTGGCCGATGCGTGCCGCCAGCTCCAGGTCCCGCTCTTTCTGCTCGGCCGCACACAGGACGCCATTTTGTTTAGCAGTTACACAGTGAGGCCGTGCGGCTTACAGGTCAGTGTTTACTAAATGTAGCAGAGAGAGACGCGTCGATGAAACCGAGTCACTTTGAGTGGCTTTATGGACTCTTTCTCGGTTCGTATCTCAAGGTCTGCAGTATGCAGGCCAGCTTGAGATAGCGCCCCCATCAGCTCATTAAGGACGCGTATCTATAGAAGAGCCTGTTGGATAAAGGCCTACTTCCCTCCATGACTCTTTAGCTGGGGTGGAACGAGCTCCCTGCCGACGTCGCTCACAACCCACCCCCCTCTTACCCACTTATTGTGTGTTGTACGTCCTTAAAAACAGTACATAGCATTGTTTAGCAACTTATCCTAGCTATCTTTTTTGTATACGGGGAAAGGGTTAATGATTGTTAGGGCTTGGCACTTGGTTCTATGAACATCCTTAATGTACTGACAGCGGTGTATTGTTGTTTCTCCTTCTGACTAATGGACTTATAGTGATGTGGCGAGCTCACCTCCTCCAGCAGGTGTGTGACGGCCTTGATGTCGTGGTACGTCTTGGTGACCTGGCCGACTCGGTCCGAGCACAGCACTGAGGGACAGGGGGCACAGGGAGGCATTCAGTGAGACTAGAGTGCCGGTTGAACCTCCTCCAAGACGGCTCGATGTAATCAGAGAGAATATATTCTAAAGGTAAATGTATTCGTCTGTTCAGCTTCCAAAGAAAGTTTGAACATGAATAGAACAACCAACTTTTGTGACTCATTTTTCGCACACGTTTCTTCATTTGCGTCGATTTGAAATAAAAAAGACTGTGAGGACTTCCTTCAGAGGGTCTGCGTTACCACGGTGACGAAGAGAGGGCTACAGGCTCCAGGAAGGAGACCTGAGGGGGGAGACGGACCACAGACTACAGGATCAACAAGTACTGATCCTCTTAGGCTGATCCCATTACCTCCACATAAGACCTCATAACAACCCTCTCACCTTAACCCCCTCGCTCAGCCTCAGCCTCTCTAACCTGTCTCACTCTCTGCCTCTATAACCTGTCTCACTCTCTGCCTCTCTAACCTGTCTCACTCTCTCTCTCTCTCTCTCTCTCTCTCTCTCTCTCTCTCTCTCTCTCTCTCTCTCTCTCTCTCTCTCTCTCTCTCTCTCTCTCTCTCTCTCTCTCTCTCTCTCTCTCTCTCTCTCTCTCTCTCTCTCTCTCTCTCTCTCTCTCTCCCTCCCTCTCTCTCTCGTGTTGCTGAGGGTGGAGGATGTGGAGCATCTCTCTGATAATTAGCTGATGAAGGCGTTTCACTGGATGCTCTCAGCCAGGGCCTGTCTGAACCTATAGAGAGATGGACCACTGGAAAGCTGGCATCACAAGGTCATCACAGAGATGGACGTGATTTGGCCAGAAAGCCTCTGTCAGACTGCGGTACAGTAAAGTAATCTAATTAAATGAAAGATGTCCACGAGATTGGTTGGGTATCCACCCTCCTGTGTGTATTTGGGCTGCAGTGATCTGCCCGGTCTGATTAAACATATTCAAACGGAAAGGAACAAAATGGGAGACAGAATGGAAGCACAGAAAAAGGAAGGAAGACAGAAAGAACAAAAGACAATGTGACCCTTAGGCTGACCGGTTCAGTTCATGTCCCAGTAGTTCAACCATCAGGCCGCCGTGTCTTCAGAGCAGCAGCAGGGTCAGTCTACATCCCCCTGACTAGTTGTGTCCAGAGCAGCACTGCCATACCGAGGTCAACGGAGACATGGTTCATGGGGTGATCTGCACCTGTCTCTCCTTGTGAGAGAGGGGCGCCCCAGGAACCCCATCCTGTTCCCCAGGCAGTGAACCAGCATCAGCTGTTCACTGCCTGGTGAACTTTAATTCAATCAGTTTAACTTCAATTCTATTCAAACACTCATTGGACAAGAGGTGCAGATTCCCAAACAGTATGAGAGACTGGGAGGTTCAATACCGCTGGAGTCCTCCTGTTGGACTCTGAGTGGCTCTGAGCAACATATAGCTAGCAGCCTGGAGGAGAGCTCGCCTGGGGCACTCAGGCTCTCAGCCAGACCTCCCCCAGACCTCCCCCTGACCTCCCCCAGACCTCCCCCAGACCTCACCCAGACTCACCGGTGTAGGTCAAAGACAGAACCAGCCCTAGAGGACACACCCCCTCATGTGCCGGTCTGTTTTGCAGTGGCTGCGCGGCCAAATGCCTTCTTGTGCCAGAGCAAATGGAACAGAGACAAGGAGAGGAATACACCGGCGGCATTCAGAACTCAGATTCATCCAAGGAGATTCTCCTCAGACAAAGACAGACGGGAATCCGATCCCAGGTACCGAATACCTCTAAGATACGTCCGTGGGCGGTACAGGAAGCAGATGGGAATCTGATGTCTCAGCACAGCGTACTACATCCTGCCAACTCCCTCTATCGATGCAGTTCAATCAAATGGGCTCACAATGCCGTGTCAAAATAGAAGATATGTGTCTCAGATTACATAACTGTGGCCCACTTGGCGGTACTTGGTAGATAGGGAAACAGATTAGACAGGATCTAACAAAGGCTCACCGCAACAAGGGAAATGTGTCCTTTTTAAGTCAAAGTCAAGTTCACCGTATAACAATGGTTTAAGTATATGAAAAAAGACTAATAACTACAAGGTCATCCGATGATTAGATGCAGGGCAGGGCAGGCGTTCAGACTGCAGCACTGGATTCAAACTACACTCATGTGTGTCCTCACTTGTGCTCAAAGGCAAAGGCACTCTCTCTCCCTCTCTCCCTCTCCCCCCCTCTCTCTCTCTCTGACCTTCAGAGACAAGTAGCGATAGAGTGTAGAACAGAGGATATTAGGAAATAGTGCCAAAAAATATACATGAAATGCATCCAAAAGCAGCTCACACAATATAAAAGGTAAATCCTATTTTAACTCATCTAGGTGCAGTCAGAATGCAGATCGCGGCTCCTGCGGTCATTTACTCTCTCTGTTCGCTCTGCTGCTCTTTACCTGGACTCTCTCTCTCTCTCTCTCTCTCTCTCTCTCTCTCTCTCTCTCTCTCTCTCTCTCTCTCTCTCTCTCTCTCTCTCTCTCTCTCTCTCTCTCTCTCTCTCTCTCTCTCTCTCTCTCTCTCTCTCTCTCTCTCTCTCTCTCTCTAGCCCTCAGCCCTCCCATGGTGCTGGCTCCTCTTGTCCTCTACGGCCTCACCTTGGGTCACCTCCCTGCACAGGAGCTCGTTGCCGTTGTTGTTATTGCTGTTCAGGAGCCTCCTCTCCCCCTGCACCTCCTCCCCGAGGCTGCTGCTGCTCTTCTCATCTTCCTCCTCCTCTTCCTCCTCCTCCTCCTCCTCCTCCTCCTCAGAGGTCAGCGAGCTCCACACCTCCATGGTGACCGTGAAGCCCTCCGTCTCCTCCTCCTCCATGGCGTCCCGGACCCCCTGCCTGTCTGCTCCCCGGGGGGGCTGGTCCCGGGTGTCTCCTCCGGACAGCGCTGTGCTCCGTGCGTCTTCAGTGGAGCGAGCGTGCGCGCGCGTGTGTGTTTCTTCAGAGGAGCGCGTGTGCATGTGTGTGTGTGTGTCTTCTGAGGAGCGAGCATGCGCGCGTGTGTGTGTGTCTTCAGAGGAGCGCGTGTGAGAGGATGAAGTACTCTGAGCTCCGTGTTGTCAGGGTACAAGCTGTCCCCGTCCTGAGAGCTCCCATCTGAGCTCAGCCGTCTGCGTTCACCTGGCCACGCTGGCCGGTCGGTCCAAAGGGGAGAGCGGGGGTGGGAGGGGAGGAGGGCTGGCCTCTTTATGATATCCAGGAGGCGTGTGAGAACACGGATACAGTAGAACCTGATATTTGTATTTACAATATCCATTATAAATTCGAATGGATGTACTACAATTTATTCAATGTAAAAGGATGCATTTTACATTGAAAAGAGGCTGCAATGAAACCCCTATGAAATGTAGACAGATGGTACCTTCCAGCCGTGCCAACAGGGGCTGCAAATCTCCCCACGTCATGTGGGTGAGGAGCTAGGCCACGCCTCCACTGAGCCGCAGGAGGTAGACGGTAAACACAGACTGAGATTGTGTGTTGATTCCAGCCCACGTACACTTGACCACAGCTGGTCGATTTCATAGTGAAACCATTCAGAAGTATGATCTCTCTCTCCCCCCCCCTCTCCCCTCTCTCTCTCTCTCTCTCTCTCTCTCTCTCTCTCTCTCTCTCTCTCTCTCTCTCTCTCTCTCTCTCTCTCTCTCTCTCTCTCTCTCTCTCTCTCTCTCTTGTTGTGTAAAGTGATATACAGGCCATCTTAAAGGGCAGAACTCACTTCTGTTTCCTTCTACGTTAAACGATCTTCCCTGATGAAGGTGATCTCATCATCCTCACATCACGTCTTCCTCTCCTTATCTTCCACCACACCCTCCTCCCCGTCTCTCCAGACGAGCCACCAGAACGTCCATCAAATATTAACCGCCAGCTCATCCATTTTTCACCGTCTTGTTTCCAGGTCAGGCCGCGCGCACGCGACCAGGCCGCAGCCACCTCTGCCCTGGGTCACCTACCTGTCCTCCGCCCAAACAAGCAGCCCGTCACGCTGGTATCAGTCTGAGCCCACTGATAGGCCGCGTCACCGCTGATACCAGAGACCCAATCTGGCCTGTATGACGCCTTCAATAAACCCATCGGCCCAGTTGTTGAGCAACAGCTTGAGACAACAACAAAGGATACTTATTCAAATTTGGGGACGTGAAGGAAGAAAGGAAGGGAGCTACATCAAGGATTATGTGTGGTTTGGACGAAAGCACCCTGTTTATAGGTTTTCTCTTGCAGCGATATATAGTTCTTTAACCTTCTTCAGACAAATGTACTTGTTGTATGTGGCTTTGGATAAAAGCGTCTGCTAAGAGCCATGAGTGTAAATGTATTTTCTAAATGCAGGCAAAACCTGATTTTTGGGTTTCCCATGCGGTCTGGAGATAGGAGAGCTAACCAGGAAGTGGACTGCTTTTCTACAGCGCTTTTCTAACCAGCAACCACTGAAAGAGCTTCACCGTTATTGCGTAACATTCACCCAATCATGTACACATTCACCTGAATGAATAAATATATAATCGTAATAACTACAATGTCAACATTAATCATTATTGGCCATCGAGCTCACTCACACACACACACACACGCACACACACACGCGCACACACACGCGCACACACACGCGCACACACACAAAAACACACACAAACACAAGCACACACTCCCTGCAGCGGGCGGCGGGGCTGTTTAAGTTGCGATGACGTCATAATTCCTGAGCGGTGCGTCTAACTGCCGCAGTGCATGCTGGGAGCCGGGCCGGAGCTCCAGAGGACTGCTTAAGGGGCTAATTCACAGGATAATCCGCTCAGCGGCATCTGGGACTACGGTGTGGTGGTGAGGCCTCACCGAGGGCAGACACACAGGTGGCGTCCTGCACAGGACTGCAGGAGGACAGAGACGATAGACGAGGCCTCAGGTGTCCTCAGAATCATTCAGGGGACCAAATATCAAACTAGATGCAGGAGAACCACTGCTGGGTTTCTGTGGGAAAATGTTGACTACTGTAGATCTTCCACCGTTCAATGATTTTATCGTTTCATTTATCACAAAATGAATCGGTCAAAGCAGATCCTGATTGAACACCCATAATATGTCTCTGAAAATATGCTCCACACAGACAGCTAGCATGTACTCTGCTCTGCTACCATTGCTTATTTATCACTTTTTGTAGTCAAAAAAAGCCAAATGAAGAAAAGTTAAAATGTTATCATTAAAAAAATGCTAACTAATGAGTGCCTTTGAAATTGTTCACACAAGCTGCAAGAGAAGCTCTCTCTCTCTCTCTCTCTCTCTCTCTCTCTCTCTCTCTCTCTCTCTCTCTCTCTCTCTCTCTCTCTCTCTCTCTCTCTCTCTCTCTCTCTCTCTCTCTCTCTCTCTCTCTCTCTCTCTCTCTCTCTCTCTCTCTCTCTCTCTCTCTCTCTCATACGCATGCGTGAAGCGTCACTCACAGAAGTACTTGAAGGTCTCGTCGATCTGCTGGTGCGTGAGGCCGAGGACGACCTCTGGTGGCAGCAGAGGGCAGTGCAGCCAGTCGTCGTGGTCGTAGCCGAACACCGAGTCGGCTCGGAGGGTGTAGTTGGGCTGGCCCTCCGACAGGAGGCTGACGATCTCCAGCTCGGGCAGGTTTGAATAAAGCTCTGGAGAGAGAGAGAGATAGAGGGGGTGTGTTATTTTGCACAAGGGTGTTTTATGATTAGGAAGGGTTGTAGTTAGGGAACGCATCTCTGAATACAGCTGGCTTTGTTGTATAGGCCTATGGAATGGGTTAACCCAGAGATTGTTGGTTCTATGAACATCTTTACTGAACCGACCGATATATAGTTGTTTCACTTCTTCTGACAAATTTACTTAGGATAAAAGCGTAAGAAAAAATGTAAGAGCTTTGTAACCTGAGGTGAGTCACCTGTAGTGTTATACTGCCACCTTGTGGCCAGGCATGGACTACCACTACTCTGAGGTCACTACCCCGGAGTTTGCATATTCAAACTTCATTAGGAACCTCCTGCAGTCATACACTCTGATTTCTGATTTGAAGTCTCATTCAAATCCTTTTTGCATTTGGGGTAATGTTCAAAGAATCGGATCCACTGAATGGGTTAATATTTACTATTAGCTTTTCACACTTGGCTTTGAAGCTTTTTCAAAAGCAGCATTGAAACATGATACAAGTCATTAAAGGGAAACTCAGATTTTGGCCAAACAAACATGTTGCTAACAAGTCCAACAGGAAGCACCTGACGATTGTCCCTCAATGAGTCTTCAACTTAAAAATAGTATTTAGCATTGTGTAGCGTCTTATCCTAGCTATCTCGGGGGGGGGGGGGCTGAAGGCAGCTGAGGGCTGAACTGGAAAATATGTTACGTCATTATGTTGGGGCCGACGCTTTCAGCATGAATGGAATCGGAACAACGTGTGAAATAGGTCTGATGAATCCACACTTTATTCATTCTGTCCGTGTTATGTTATGTTGCTTTAAATGTATTATTAAAGTTGACGTTTTTCAGCTCAGCAATGAGTGAGTCCAGCGCCCCCCACCAGGGGGAGCTGGTGCGGTGGCGGTGACGGTGGTTGGCTACGGGGGTTACCCCCCCCCCCCCGGGACTCACCCGTCAGAGTGGACACGTCCTGGGAGGCGCGGGCCGGTGGGGCCCCGCGGGGGGGGGCCAGAGGCGAGGGGTCCGAGCCCGGGGCCCCCGCCGTCTCCCCCAGGCCCTCATGGCGGGGGGGGGCTGGTGAGGCGTCGTGGGGGGCCCCGCAGGGCCCCGGGGCGGCGGGGGGGAGGCGCTGGCCGGCGGGAGAGGAGGGGGGGCCGGGGTCCAGGTCAGACAGCGTGACAGGGGCCGTGGGGTTCAGGGTGGAGGCGGGGGGGGGAGGGGGAGGGGGCCCCCGGCGTGGATCTGTCGCCCCCCGGTGGCTCAGGGGAGCGCTGCAGGCGTCCAGGACGGGCTCTGAGACTGGAACAGAGGATGACACCCGTGAAGCAGACGCTTTTACCAAGAGAGACCTACAATACATCTCACCGTGTTGAAGGACACCCGGTCAACAGAGTGGAGTTCTACACCTCACAGAAGGCCTGTCTGATCTCCTAACCCTAACCCTAACCCTCAATCAATCGTTTGAACCTTAAACATCAGCAATAACAGCATCCCAAATCCATCGCAGGTCTGGCTCTTTGCATTGTATTACGATATTGATTAGGATGTGGTCTCAGTCCTACGCTCGTTGTGTTCCTCTGGGACACAACGAGCAACGAGTCGACAAGCAAGATAAGGAAGTTCCTACGAGGCTGACTGCGCTCACCATAAGCCTTTACGTTCTACTGACTTCAAACTGCTGAAACAAAAACGAAATAGGGTTAGAAAGATCGGTAGCGATCTGTAAAAAAAGAAGGCAAGACATTTGTTCTTTCACATTACAACAGACCATCTTATCGCGGGCGGCCTTTGCTATTAGGGTCAAACTTCTACGGTTTCATGGCCCAGGGAGACAGCCTCCTCCAGTTACAGTTACTGACCCCGCCTTTATCACACACACACACACACACACACACACACACACACACACACACACACACACACACACACACACACACACACACACACACACACACACACACACACACACACACACTAATGTTCAAAATTCAAAGTGTCATAAAACAAGTCAGCCGGATTCACACATCGATCTGAAACCGATACTCTGGGTCCTCTGAAATGGGACAGAGAAAGAAGTCTGCAACACGCAATATCGAGTTATAGTCTGAAGATATACGATTATAGTACAGGGACAATCGTAGCCTATAGAACAGGTTAGGTCTAACCGACAACACTAGACCAGGGTTAACCTAGACTCTGCAAAGCCTTACCTCCCCACACCACTCTCACTCAATTATTGTATGTTGTGCGTCCTGGCACTTACATAACTTAATAACAGTACCTATCTTTGTGTAGTGTCTTATCCTAGCTATCTCTGTTGTATACGGGGAATGGGTTAACCTAGTGATCTTTTGTGCTTGGCACTTGGTTCTATGAACATCCTTACTGTACCGACAGAGATATATTATAGTTTCTCTTTCTTCTGCAAGCGTACTTATTGTAAGTTGCTTTAGATAAAGGTGTCTGCTAAACGCCCTGAATGTAACTGTAAACCCCCCCTACACCACAGGCAGGCTCTTCCAGGACAGATTAAACAACCAGCTACACATCAGAACAGTCCTCCCAATAGCAGGCACTAGTGCATATTGTTGAGACAATAACCCCAAGGAAGCCTGAATGATTTGGTAAGCGTGGCCGTACACAGGCCAAGGCTAAAGGGGCTGATCACTCTTATGAATTATGCCCGTCCATAAAACACGAAGACACGAGTGGCCCGTCTAATTAATTAAGTAGTAGGCTGACGATGAGGCCAGAGCACACACACACATCATGAAGGTATGAACACACACACACACACACACACACACACACACACACACACACCATGGAGGTATGAACACACACACACACACACACACACACACACACACACACACACACACACACACACACATCATGAAGGTATGAACACACACACACACACACACACACACACACACACACACACCATGGAGGTATGAACCCACACACACACACACACACACACACATCATGAAGGTATGAACTCACTCACACACACACACACACACTCACATCATGAAGGTATGAACACACACACACACACACACACACACACACACACACCATGGAGGTATGAACACACACACACACAAACATCATGAAGGTATGAACTCACACACACACACACACTCACACACACATATCATGAAGGTATGAACGCACACACACACACACACACACACACACACACACACACACACACACACACACACACACATCATGAAGGTATGAACTCACACACACACACACACACACATCATCTATGTACGACCACACACATCATGAAGGTACAAACACAAACACAACACACATCATGAAGGTACAAACACACATAATGCAGCTGCTACGCGGACACACAACCACACCCAAATCATGAAGGAACGAACACATACACACACACACACCATCTAGGTACGCACACACACACACACACACACACACACACACACACACACACACACACACACACACACACACACACACACACACACACACACACACACACACCTCTCTATTATGTTCTGCTGACCCAGTGAAGCTTTTCTAATCAGTTGAGTGCTTTGGGTGACAGCGAGCCCCTCAGCCCCCTCCTCCCCCCTACCCCCCCTCCCTCCAGCCCTCCTCCCGCCCCGCCTCCCCCCTCTAGCCCCTCCACTCGGAGCTGGCGGGGGGTGAAGAGGGAGGAGAGGGGAGAGGAGGGAGGAGATAAGGGAGGAGAGGAGAGGGGAGAGAAGGGGGAGAGGGGAGAGGAGATAAGGGAGGAGAGGGGAGAGGAGGGAGGAGAGAAGGAAGGAGAGGAGAGTGGAGGGAAGGGAGGAGAGGGGAGAGGAGATAAGGGAGGAGAGGAGAGGGGAGAGAAGGGGGAGAGGGGAGAGGAGAGAAGGGAGGAGAGGGGAGAGGAGGGAGGAGAGGAGGGAGGAGAGAAGGAAGGAGAGGAGAGTGGAGGGAAGGGAGGAGAGGGGAGAGGAGGGAGGAGAGGAGGGGGAAGAGGTGGGAGAGAGGAGGGAGGAGAGGCCGGGGGGAGAGGAGGGAGAAGAGGGGAGAGGAGGGAGGGGAGGAGGGGGGAGAGGAGGGGGAAGAGGAGGGAGGAGGGGAGGGAGGAGAGGAGGGAGGAGAGGCCGGGGGGAGAGGAGGGAGGAGGGAGCTGTCCTGCGGGGGGACATTAGTATTCCGCCCGTGGTAGGCTCCATACGCTGTGTCGGTCTGGGGGGTTCCACATGCTCCAGGTTATATCTGTACTGTCGCCCTTAGGCTCCGACATAAATAAACAAACTCCACCCAGTGAGGGGGCGGGCCCTCTGTCGCCGGCCGGTCAGAGGAGTGTGCGTTGTGTGCATGTTGTGTGTTGTGTGTGTTGTGTGTAGAGTGTGTAGAGTGTGTATGATCCCGTTTGGCAGCCACATGAAGCCCTTTTGTTTGTCGTGCAGCGAGCCAAACGCTGTGGCACACAAACGGCTTGGCACCGCGGCGCGAGATTAGCTCCTATACGCCGCGGGCTAACTGGCTAATACACTCAGAACGATACACACTGGAGCCTGAGCCCATTCAAAAGGGTCCTGTTACACACACAATAACACAACACAAAGGCAGATTTGAAACAGAGCAAAGAAAAGCCAAATAAAGAAAAGTTAAAGTGTTATCGTTTAAAAAATGCTAACTAATGAGTGCCCTTGAAATTGTTCACACAAGCTGGAAGAAAAGCTCTCTCTCTCTCTCTCTCTCTCTCTCTCTCTCTCTCTCTCTCTCTCTCTCTCTCTCTCTCTCTCTCTCTCTCTCTCTCTCTCTCTCTCTCCTCTTCCCTCCCTCCCCCCCCCCCCTCCCCCCCCCCCCCCCCAGGGCCAAGGTAGAGGAGAAAGAAAAGAATAAGAGGTGGAGGGGGTTGAATGATGGCCACACACAGGGAGGGGAACACAGAAGGTATCGGGTGTCCTTTCACAGCAAGACACTGAGTGAAGCCAGCTCAACAAGGTGTCTTTTCAAAGTAGGACTCCTCCACTGAGTGAAACCAGCTCAATTAGGACCAGTGCTGAACTTTCGTCTTTGCCTAGAAAGAAAATTTGCTGCAGTGACAAAGTCTGAATGAATCCTACACACAGTCGCTGTTCAGCGAAGCAGAATATGAATCGGTTTCAATGGAGAGAAAGTAATTATTCTCTGGTCCCAGTCTTTATATGCCCCGCATTACACAAATGTTGTTTGTGGATTTAAATTATAATTTTTCATAAGTTTGACTGTTTATTGTGCAAATGTTCAGTTAAAGGCTGTAGAGAAAACACAATGAGAAAGACTACATGTCTCGTATGTGACGTAACGCTCCCTGCGACTGGTGTGGACAAGACCAACAAACTCCCCACCGGCATGACTGAAACTCTCCACATGCCCAAACTTATAATGGTTTTCACCTCTTTCGATGCTTTTATCCTCCCCTTGGAAAAAACCTAATATTGTCAAACTTCTTCACGAAAATGTTGAGTTTTCTTTGCCTGAAAAATAATCATTTAAATCCACAAACAACATATGTGTAATCCGGGGCATATAAAGACTGGGACCAGAAAATAATTACTTTCTCTCCATTGAAACCCATTCATATTTTTCGATCTCATAGGTCCCATGGGCTCTACCGGAAGGGGCGTGACTTCGCCACTCTATAAGTCATCATTAGAAGGTGCTTGGCCATGAAATGACCATGGCCAGTTTACACCCAATGTATGCCCAACTTATACAATCACAAGAACAAAAGTAATTAGGCTGATCATAATCATGCTCTTAAATGCACAAAGTCAGCTGACGCTAGCAATTTTGTAAATGGATATTTTAGGTTATGATATAAACTTTTGTAAAACATAGTAAACTGGATTCTCCTTCAAAGCAATTCAATTTAAATTCAGTGTCTGGGCTGCGATCCAAGAGACCGTGGATTAAGAGCTTGGTTTCCTAACTTAGTCTTACCATCGATGAATAGAGCAATGCTTTCATCTGGTCTTCAGTTCTTTAAAGAGCGTTCCGGGAACACTCTGATTAGACGATGAGGCCGGAGGCCTGCACTAAGGTCTACGAATGCTCTTAGCCTCTCCGACATAGACCTGCAGACCCCTGCATTAATGAAGACCTACTGTATGTCACACAAGAGTAGCTCCCATGATAACCTCTGAGTGAGTTCACGTCAGAGTGTGTTTATGGCTCATGTGGTATACATAAAGCGCTTTATAGAGCTGGTAAAGAGATAGAAGAGGAGGTAGAGCGGGTCGGAGTGTCGAGGTGACCCACCTCACCCTGACTGCTCCTGACCAGCTGGCTGTCGCCCTGCGTGGTCGACTCCGCCGTCGGTGTGTGGATGTGTGAATGATTGGCTGTAAGTCGCTTTGGATAAAAACGTCAGCAAAATCCTCTAAATGTAAATGTAGAACCACTATACAATTCTGGAGAGAGGACATGTAGTTGTCTTATGTCGTTACAATGGTGTTGATGGACAATGTGGAAACTGTCCAGGTGAACTTTAAGCTAGGATCTGGGATGAGCTGATGTCTGTGTCTGTGTTGTGTGTCTGGATCTGGGTCTTTGTTGTGAGTCTGTGTGTGTGTTATGGTTGTGTGTTTGTGTCTATGTTTTGGTTGTGTGTTTGGGTAATGGTTGTATGTCTTTGTGTGTTATGGTTGTGTGTCTGTGTGTGTGTTATGGATGTGTGTCCATGTGTGCTATGGTTGTGTGTCTGTGTGTGTGTTATGGTTGTGTATCTGTTTTATGGTTAAGAGATGAGCACCTGGCTCCATTCCGATCTAGACGGATCCTGTGAGTCATCCTCTCGTCCTTTAAACCAGGAGTGTGAGCTGAGGCACGTCTGCAGGGCCGAACGCTGTGCTGAACACACGCACAATCACAGACACACAGACGCACTACGTCCAGGTGTGTGTGCTTCAACACAATTGTATTTCATTAAGGGGTTACGTTTAGTTCATTTTAATCATCACCCACTTCAGCATAAATCTTTTTTGTAACCTTTCATCAAGGCTAAAGCTGGAGGCTTGCTTTCAGAATGTGGGAGTCAAGGTTGGACCAACTTTGATATCACAACAGTGGCAAAATATGTGAAGGGAGGAACTGATGAACTGATGAACTGATGAACTGATGAAAACAAATTACCTTCAAGTCCCAACCAGGCGTTTCTAACAGCCTCTCTCTATATGAGGCTATCAACAGCCTCTCTATGAGGCTATCAACAGCCTCTCTCTATGAGGTTAATTGACATCCCAAAAGGTCACAGCGAGAGCACAGCATTCATGTTCCAAACATGCTTACGAGCTACAGCTAGCATCCCTTCGTTGCCATAGATACAGATCTCCTTTTAATCACAATCTGGTTGTCTGGTCGTTACTCTAAAGACATCCTAAGAAGCATAAACCCTGTGGTTAAAGATTTCCCCAGCGGCATGTATGTACTGTCAAACATTAATCAGACCCAGGAGGTCAGAAATAAGTAAATGGTAACCCAACTGCATTAATAACGCTTTCCTAACCAGCGGCCGCTCAAAGCGCTTTACAATGCTGCCCAACATTCACCCATTCATCATCCATTCACACCTCGAGGACGGAGTCAGCCCCGCAGGGCGACAGCCAGCTGGTCAGGAGCAGTCAGGGGGAGGCGTCTCGCTCAGGGACACCTTGACACACAGCCGGGGATCAAACTAGTGACCTTCTGGTTACCAGCCAACCAGACATGTGAATCTATGTGACCGTCTGGGAGGTTACAGAGAGCAGAACTAGCGCTCGGCTGGGCGGTGTTTCCTGTTTAGAGCCACAGTACTCCTGGGCTGTTTAACCATTAACAGATGTCTCCACCAGAGACAGCCTGATAAGACACTGATGATAACACTCACCTGGAGAGACGGAAGGAATCGGCCGCTTACTAAAGTTTATAAGCGTCCAAAAGCCGGCACACCTAGATTCATCACCGTTATGAAGCACTACCGACCCTAAACCCAGGCGTTGGGGCCTGGAGATCATTGAAACATAAGGTGTCTGTGGGAAACACCAAGCACATGTAATTTAACGACAATAAAACAACCTCCATTTTGTTCAAAGGTCACAATGCAAACGCCCGGTCTGATGACAAAAGGCAGGATGTGATGACTTCAACTGAACAAACACGGGACTCCATTGTTAGCGGACAGCAGCGATACAGACCTGAGAGAGAGAGAGAGAGAGAGAGAGAGAGAGAGAGAGAGAGAGAGAGAGAGAGAGGGAGAGAGGGAGGGAGAGAGAGAGAGAGAGAGAGAGAGAGAGAGAGAGAGAGAGAGAGAGAGAGAGAGAGAGAGAGAGAGAGAGAGAGAGAGAGAGAGAGAGAGAGAGAGAGAGAGAGAGAGATAGATATATAGATAGATAGATAGAGCACAACAGACAGACAGACAGAGCGTGAGAGACAGACAGACAGACAGACTTGTCTGCGGTGGGAGATCCTGCAGGTCAGTTCTTAGGGCCCTGCAGCCACTCTGACAACTGGGGAGCTATATCTAGACCCATCAGCAGTGATCAGTAGAAAGAGGGGAGAGAGTGAATACCAAAATACCAGAGAGGCTCGAGATGCCCGGTCAGGTCAGTGGGCGAGGCCGCAACATGCTCTGTGTGTGAGCAGGCTCTGGCCCTCAGACCCGGGTTCAAACCCTGAGGTCTGGGAGCCTGGATGAAGAGGACGTGAAGGCTTAGACCACATTATGAAAGAATGAGAGATTTTTTTTTTTATGGACTGCATTTATACGGCGCTATTCTAACCATCGGCCCCTCAAAGTGCTTTACAACACTGCCTCACAATCAAGCACACATCCACACACCGACGGCGGAGTCAGGGTGAGGTGCCTTGCTCAGGGACACCTCAACACTCAGCTAGGAGGAGCCGGGGATCGAACTAGCGACTAGGGCTCGACCGATTCATCGGCCGATTATATATATAATTATATATATAATCAACATCTGCCAAAAAGACACAGATTACAACTGATTTTTTTTATTATTATTTTTTTTTTAGAAATGTTATTGCGCTTAGTATCCTGCAGATTGCGCTCCTACTCACCTTGCTAACTAACAACTTTAGCTGGAGTAAAAAAGAGGAGATTGAATTTTACCGTACAACATGAAAGCACGTTCGCTCAGGCAGCTGCGCGCTCACCTCACCAATGTACACAAGACGCGTTGTTTGAGCATGTTGTGCCTGTTTTTCTTTAGGTCCCAGGCCATGTTCATTTGTTATACTGTAGACTCTAACGGTGAGACCATACTGCTCAGCACGCACGTGTTAGTCACTGCTCACGAGCGCAGCACATTGGGAGTTAGTTATTTATTTTATATTTTACATTACACTCATTTTTGACTGTAAATGTTTTCTAAAACACTCAAAGGTTCTGCATTCAATTCACATATTCGTCAAAAGTGTTTAAAGTATATTTAAGGTATCAAAAACTACGTTTTATAGGCTTTTTTTTGTTTTGTTTTTAATCGGCCGATTAAATCGTAGTCGTAATTTTTCTCTGAAAATAATCGGCATCGGCACTCAAATCAATATCGGTCTAACCTGGTAACCCTACTAGCAACCCTCTGGTTACCAGTCGACCCGCTCTACCTCCTGAGCCAAATGCCGCCCGTGAGAGAGAGAGAGAGAGAGAGAGAGAGAGAGAGAGGGGGAGAGAGAGAGAGAGAGAGAGAGAGAGAGAGAGACAGAGAGAGAGAGAGAGAGCGAGAGAGAGAGAGAGAGAGGGGGAGAGGGGGAGAGAGAGAGAGAGAGAGAGAGAGATGGGGAGGGAGAGGGACAGAGAGAGAGAGAGAGAGAGAGAGAGAGAGAGAGAGAGAGAGAGAGAGAGAGAGAGAGAGAGACAGAGACAGAGAGAGAGAGAGAGAGAGAGAGAGAGAGAGAGAGAGAGAGAGAGAGAGAGACAGAGAGAGGGAGAGGGAGAGGGAGAGAGAGAGAGAGAGAGAGAGAGAGAGGGGGAGAGGGGGAGAGGGGGAGAGGGGGAGAGAGAGAGAGAGAGAGAGAGAGAGAGAGAGAGAGAGAGAGAGAGAGAGAGAGAGAGAGAGAGAGAGAGAGAGAGAGAGAGAGAGAGAGAGAGAGAGTGTTTGACAGAGTGGTATGGGACATGAAGTCATTCCTACATGTGTGTGAGTCACAGGCATTGGTTTCCTTCATGGTTTGTCCCAGCGATGAGGCCTGTACACTCTACCCAGCCTCTCTGTAGTGAGAACAACCTCGCAAACATGACAATGAAGAAGGTTTTAAGTAGCTATGCTATCATGTCAGATACATACACCATGCTCATATTAACCATATCACTAAACAGGCAGAATAAGCACAATTTGTTTAGAAAAATAGTATTTTTTTCCATAATATTTATATTTACATTTAGGGCATTTAGCAGACTAACTCTATCCAAAGCAACTTACAATAAGTACATTTGTCAGAAGTACGTGAAAAATGATATCACTTTCGGTACAGTGATATAATTTTCAAGGGATGGAAAATAATGAATGAAATGTGTTTGGTAACAATCCACCCAGGCACTACTGTTGACTTCACTACTGTTGACTTCACGAGGTTAGGAAAGATCCTCAGAAAGGATCTACTGCTTATTGATCTAGACCAGATGTTCTGCAGGATCTGGTCTGTGGACAAACAGCAGAGTTCTTACAGTTGTTACAACAACTGCTTCCCTTTTTGCAATTTCCAGTAGCAAAAAGTTTCCAAATAGCGACCCAATGAAACTACTAAAGATAATTGTGTTGGCAATTAATTCAGATTCAGAGTCTGGGGCTACGATCACACTTTACTGGGTTTGGATTCTGATTCACAGGTTCAATTAAAACAGTATTTGAACTGATAGTTGAGAATGAATGGTAGGTCTAATATTCACACAAACCCAGTTATTATGCCTTTTGTCAGTACACTCTCTATCTCTGACTGACAGTAAAGCACTTGGCTGATGTGATCAATTGATTGGTGATCGGAAGGCTGAAAGCAGTGAGGAAGTGGTTATCGATAATGATCCATAATACAAGAGGCTAAGATGTCTATCTGATTTAACCTAGATATCAAACTTATAACAAATCCTAGATATCAAACTAATCATTTAACCTGGATGTAATTACAGTTTTCATCTCACACACACACACACACACACACACACACACACACACACACACACACACACACACATATATATATATATATATATATATATATATATATATATATATATATATATATATATATATATATATATATAAAGCGGGCGGATCGTCCACTTCCTCCTCCGACCCCCCCGGCGATGGAAACTCTCCTTGGATCGGGTTTGGTTTGAATAAAACTAAAGCAGGACCTCTTAATGTTGACGTGTGCGTGGAGACCCCGCAGATAGAGACAGAGACAGAGATAACTTAGTGGTAACTTACTGCTTTAAGTCCTCCGCTGGTCCAGGGTCGCCACAGCTGACTGCTTTCCTCCCGCAGAACTTGGAGCTCAGCTGTCAGGACGCGGTCTGTGTGTCAGTGGTCATTTCACTGCGACGCAAGGGCTGCTGGGAGATGTAGTTTAACACCCGGAATCATGAACTACTACTAATAAAGTAAAAGCAACATTTGAACTGGAATACAGTCGATCTAATAATTACCCTCAAATCAACCCCCTGCCCAAACCAAATATACACACACACACACACACATATATATATATATATATATATAAACCTAGAAGTATATATAAACCTAGAAGTATATATAAACCTAGAAGTATATATAAACCTAGAAGTATAATGAGTGCCAACATGATGTGCGGTATCTGGTAGCTCCATATGATTGTTCTTTGCAGTAGGCCTATTGCTTCAAAAACTAATTAAGAGATTGCGGAATATTTACCTAAGTAATGTGTCATTGGGTTGAGAATATATGTATATACTATAAAAAATGCACTGGGAATAAATGCAGAAATATGTCAGTAAAATAATATGGCAATGCAATGTACTCTTACAGAAATGTATAAGAACAAGAAATGTAAAAGAAAATTCAGAATTATTACACACCACATTGAAATAATGTTTTTTTTCATCAATTATTATTTCATTACGCTTTACCTTTGGAGCTTTAATGCACTAAGACCGTCTCACTGTCGACCCCTGGTGTTATAAATACACACTGCAGTGCTGAGATATCCTGCATTTGCAATAACAACGTTGATGCGGATAAACCTTTGAGATGTCATCATTAATACTACAACAATCTGTTAGACGACAAAACGGGTATATAAATAAATATCTTAAATTGAGTCACGTTAATTAGAATTGTTTCTTGTTTCTTTCCATTGTTGACCAACAATACTTCTGTTGTCCATTGTTCCACAATCATCCTGAGTTGACAGACTACAGTAAGTGTGTGTGTGTGTGTGTGTGTGTGTGTGTGTGTGTGTGTGTGTGTGTGTGTGTGTGTGTGTGTGTGTGTGTGTGTGTGTGTGTGTGTGTGTGTGTGTGTGTGTGTGTGTGTGTGTGTGTGTGTGTGTGTTTGTGTGTATGCGCCAGCATTCATGCATGCATTTGTGACTGCTGCATGTGTGTGCGTGCGTGCTTGCGTGTGTGTATGTGTGTCTATGTATGTCTACCAGTTGGAAGCTGCCATCAATAATGCACTGGCCTCTCCATCAATACAGTAGTCGGGCCCGTGCACGGCCCCTTCCTCTCCCAGGACAATGGGGCAGCTTCCTGCAGGCGCGCGTAGAGGAAGAGAGGCAGGACAGTGGGCCTCTGTGGGGCCGACATCACATCAGCCTGGCCTGCCTCTGGCTGAAAGACCCCCGTCTCACTAGAGCCACGGATCACTGCCTGGAGGGCACAGAGCCACGAGGGCCTGACATTGGGATGGGGTAGATAGTATATATACCGGTAGATAGTATTCATTATGATGGGGTAGATAGTATATATACCGGTAGATAGTATTCATTATGATGGGGTAGATAGTATCTATAGATAGTATTCATTATGATGGGGTAGATAGTATATATAGATAGTATTCATTATGATGGGGTAGATAGTATATATAGATAGTATTCATTATGATGGGGTAGATAGTATATATAGATAGTATTCATTGTGATGGGGTAGATAGTATATATAGATAGTATTCATTGTAATGGGATAGTTAGTATATATAGATAGTATTCATTATGATGGGGTAGATAGTATATATAGATAGTATTCATTGTGATGGGGTAGATAGTATATATAGATAGTATTCATTATGATGGGATAGATAGTATCTATAGATAGTATTCATTGTGATGGGATAGATGGTATATATAGATAGTATTCATTGTGATGGGATAGATAGTATATATAGATAGTATTCATTATGTTGGGATAGATAGTATCTATAGATAGTATTCATTGTGATGGGATAGATGGTATGCATAGATAGTATTCATTGTGATGGGATAGATGGTATATATAGATAGTATTAATTGTAATGGGATAGTTAGTATATATAGATAGCATTCATTGTGATGGGATAGGTAGTATATATAGATAGTATTCATTGTGATTGTGATGGGGAAGATGGTATTTATTGTGATGGGGATGGATCGTATATATATATAGTCTTGTGATTGGGATAGATTGTATATATAGTATTCATTGTGATGGGGATAGATAGGTTTCATTGTGATAGGGATGGATAGTATTCCTTGTGATTGGGATAGAGTATACCATATATATAGTATTCATTGTGCTTGGGATATATAGTAGTCATTGGGATTTTAATAGTATTCATTGTGATGGGGATATATAGTATTTATTTTGATTGTGATAGTATTCATTGTGTTTGGCCTATATGGTATTCATTGTGATTGGGATAGATAGCATTAATTGTGTTTGGGATAGATAGTATTAATTGTGTTTGGGATAGATAGTATTCATTGTGTTTGGGATAGATAGTATTCATCGTGTTTGGGATAGATAGTATTCATTGTGATTGGAATAAATAGTATTCATTGTGTTTGGGATAGATAGTATTCATTGTGTTTGGGATAGATAGTATTCATTGTGATTGGGATGGATAGTATTCATTGTATGGATGTGCTATGTGTTTACTTAACGACTATTGCATGATCAACATTAAAAACTACTAGGCAGAGAACTGGTCAGTGGATAAAAAACAGATTTAAAGTTCAACAACATAGCATCATATGTGTAGTGTACGTGCGTTGAACAAGTATAACATGACATTGAAATGAGCCAACTCTTTTTATAGTCCTTGGTAATGACCATCTTTAAGGCCGGTATAAGCAACAGGTTCTCCACCCAGGAACCCCAAACCCCATCAGGAGCACCACCCACCAGACGTGATGCTTTGAACCCCCAAACCCCATCAGGAGCACCACCAACCAGACATGATGGTTTGAACCCCCAAACCCCATCAGGAGCACCACCAACCAAACGTGATGCTTTGAACCCCCAAACCCCATCAGGAGCACCAACCAGACGTGATGCTTTGAACCCCCAAACCCCATCAGGAGCACCACCAACCAGACGTGATGCTTTGGGTACTTGGTTCATAACTCATAAACCCGCCGGCTATCTTAAAGGAAATCATCAAAACAAGTTTGAGCTGCCCCGGGGGCTTTAGACAGAGCTCTCTAGATCTTCAGATCTCTGGGTTTATATATAGTATCTATATATAGTATCTATAAATAGTATCTATAGTAGGCTATATCTATAGTATCTAGTATATATATATATATATATATATATATATATATATATATATATATATATATATATATATATATATATATATATATATAGATATTAGAGCTGTCAGTTAAACGCGTTATTAACGGCGTTAACGCAAACCAAATTTAACGGCGTTAATTTTTTTATCGCGCGATTAACGCAATTATTTTATAAAAAAAAAAAAAAAAAAAAATTTTTTTTTTTCTTTGGCTCAAAACAAAGAAGCAGTAGCCTGACTGCTATGTTGAAATGACATTTTTTCAAAGCAGTCGTTTAATTGCACTATAGGCTCTTTTTTTGTATCGTCCTGTTTTGATCAGTGTATATGCCAATGTTTTTATCAATAAAAAATGATTTGCACAAGGCAAGCCGATGCACTTCACCATGTTGATAAGAGAATTAAAATGAGAATTATGGGACAAAAAAATCAAGGGATATTTAGCCTAGAAAAATAATTTGCGATTAATCGCGATTAATTAGAGTTAACTATGACATTAATGCGATTAATCACGATTAAATATTTTAATCGCTTGACAGCTCTAATATATATTATTAGTATCAGCTATACAAACCTTGTGCGTTTGTCTCTTCATGATGGGATGGACAGTTTATGTTGCCATGGTGATAGAGAACAGATAAGATTAGTTTGATTGTCTTTATCTGTTTATGTGTTAGGGTTTCCTTGGAAATCCCTTTATGTGTAATAATAGTGGTTGTAAACGTTCTTCAAATTGTTCCTGTTCTGTTTACAGTGGTGGTTATATGCCTTCTTGTATAATGGTCATTCTGACTTATTATCCTCTAACTTTGGACTGGTTTGGACTGGTTCCACAGTTGATGATAGGTCTGAAGCTTTTAGGCTCACACCTGTCTTCACTCCATAGAGACAGTTTGTAGCACTGAATCAAATGAACATCCAATGATTAATCAAAGATTAATGAATCCATTAATCAAGCGAATTAAATGAACCGGATGCCACTTTGAAATATTCATCAGGTATACCTGCCAGCTTTAAGAGGCAATGGAAAAGGCGAAACATGGAAAATAATAAAGACGAATTATTTATAAAAATGAATCATAAAAATTATATATAAGTTACATTTCGGTCTATATTCTTATTATTATTATTATTATTATTATTATTATTATTATTATTGATTATTGTTAAGATAAGAATACCAATAGTTGAACGAGCAGGCGAATAACTTTTTTGAAAAGATCTATGATTAATCAAGTGAATAAACCAATGCAACAACGCAACGGTGAGGTAATGGCCCAAACGATGAGCTGTATTGTATAAACTACTCCCCCCTCCACAATGCTCCGATACAGTGTCTACTCTACAGGCCTGTCTATCATGTTTATACTTCGATGGGAAGGACAGAATGAGTTGTTCGACAGCTCCCCGACTTCCGTGCGTCATGCGTCTGGCTTGTCAAGTTACCAAGGTGTGGCCACTCACCCCTCAGGTGAGCGGAGCACCCAGCGGACCCGGGACGCAAACGCACGTTTTAATTCGAAACACCATTTTACGCATACATGTTACGCACATGATGTTGAATTTAAACATCCAATAAAGTAATTGTAACCCGCTGTGTTGTTGTTTCCATTTCGAGGGACACCACCTACCGTCCCAGCGCCCCGGCAGGGTGGGGTCACGGGGGGGGGGGGGGGGAGGGGATAGGGGGCGGAGCTCCCCGTGGTGACGCTTCTACTCATTGTTCAGCGGAGCGTCGACGCAGCGCGAGAGACAGTCTGTGGAGCCGACACGAACCTGGAGTAATCTGCAACCTCCCTTTAAACTGCGAAAAGGTATGTTTCATCGACTTGGTTTAGTTTAGAAATGTGCACGGATTCGTTTTATTTACCTTACGGCGAATTTAACTGTTTTGTGTTGTTCTCTATTGTGTGAGTTGTTTGGAGTTCGCTGATATACTCACTACTGCCGCAAATGTCCATGAGTGATACTTTAGGTGATACTTTGTAGGTTTTGTGAAATACAATCTACCTGTTCGCTGAACCTACACTGTTGGGGCCCCATTTCCGCATGCCGAGGGCCAGCCGGGCGCAGCGTAAAACCAGAGTTTGTAGTAGTAGTAGTAGTTGTGGGACGGCGAGAAAGTGGAATCACCCCGAAACTCATACAACCTATACGGGCTACAGGGGGAACCAGTCTGCGTAATGGGGTAGACCTGTACCGTGAGGCATGGATTGGTTTGACTCGATCAGCTGAACGTCAACAGACTGGGAAAGTTTATTGGTGAACAGAAGCGGGCTGGTTCTAGTCCCGCTGCGCTTCAGGGGAAACCAAGTTGAGTCTTCTGGTTGTTATACACGCACTATGTTCAAACTCTTTTTTTTTTGGTAAAACAAAGAAAATAGTGATGCGTGTTATTTTATAATACATTGATTTGAACTGTATCGTGCGTCATGAACCAAGTGCAGACATAAATATGTTGGAAATATTTTTTTAATTAAAAATATGATCTTGGCTTGATAGTATATGACGGTGCGAACAACAGTATGTGCTTGCGTGGTCTTAAGGTATCGCTCACCTAAACTATACCTATGCTCACCTATACACCAACGAGGGATTTGACCCTCCTGGTTGACTTTTGAATTGATTACCGGTTGGTGCGTCATGACCCCCGTTGGTCTCTCTCCATGTTGTGTTGAAGCTTGGGCGGGGCGTAGACATGCTTCCACATGCAGAATGTGTGTCGATGAGTAATGAAACTCTGAAGTCTCCCTGATCATTCACAACTGTCCCCGAACTTCCATTTCTTCTGCATCACTGTTGTCGTCAGCTCCGGTAAGGACCCGATGATGCCTTGAGTTGTTGCCAAATCCCTCCTGATTTCGTTGTCTTTACGCTCAACTTGACTCACAACTCCCATAAGTCTGCATCACCGCTCTTCTGCTATCTGGCACAGGGGCGGGAGGAAATGTTTCTGAGTCGTTCTTTATTTCATGAGTAAATCCAACAAGAAATTGACACAATTCCCATTCATCCGCTTTAGAAGATTAGGTCCCAGGGCTCACAGGCCAACGTTTGATCTTCATTTGTCCCCACTAGAGTCACGAGGACAGTAGTGACAATTACAAACACAGGCGGCATACAAATAGTAAGTCAACAGATGGAACTGGTGCGGCTGTTATATTAAAGGTGGTCAAACAGAGTGAACATTGTGGTTGTAGTTCATAGCAGACACCTGCAGGCCACCTGCTGTCTGAAGCGTCACCACATTCACATTCCTCTCTACTACCGGGAACCTCGCTCCTCCCGGCCGAGGTGGTTAAAGTATGTCATGTTGAAAACTGCATGTCAGTGCAATCCTGCCAGTTGGAGCCTTTTAGCAAGCTGGCCCTGGGTGCCTGCCACGCTGGGGGGGGGGGGGGGAGATTGGGAGTTGAGGTTGGTGACTGGTCATGCAGCTACAGCTGTGGTCCCACTGATGATAATCCTCAACTCACACGCACGCACGCACACACTCGGACTTAATTCTGGAATATTGTCCTACATTAGCAGTGAAAGGTCTCAGAGATGGTCTGGTTTATAAATAGGGGGGGGGGGATTACTGCATGAATCTCTGAGTCTTCTTTGTCTTGACTTGTTGGGTTTAATTCCGTGTTGTTGAGCACGCTGACGGGAGGCGCCTCGCTTCAGAGCGCTGTGTGTTCTACCTCCGAACCACATGCACACGCGTATGTTGACGTGTTGCCGTGGAGACCAGGTGTAGGGTTTCCCACCGAGAGGGAAGGTAGTGTGTGATGGCACCACCGTATTCTGGGAGGAGTCGAGTTCCAGCAGATTACCGAGGGATCTCCGTGGATAACGAGGTCGGCCTCCAGCAGATCTTTAATCAACCCTGTCTTCATCTTCACCAGCGGCCGCGAGCCCTGAAGGAACGGGCATGCGGTCCGGAGAGGGCATTCACTCGTTGATGTTTTGGCCGCTCGTGCAGGACTGACAGTCAGCCGAGGCCGACGTCCTTTGCTGTAAACGGATTGTATTTTATCTTTGGTTCTCTTTTGAATTCCTGGTCGTGTTTCTGTGAGGCCTCAGTCGTCATGACCTCACACGTCCCAACCGGGTCATTGACACGGCCACGTGAAGCTGAGCTAGCTCCCAGTGACCCACTCTCACCCCTCTCACCCCTCCACTCTCACCCCTCTCACCCCTCCACTCTCACCACCCCTCTCACCCCTCCACACTGACTCACCCACTCTCACCCCTCCACACTGACTCACCCACTCTCACCCCTCCACTCTCACCCCTCCTCCTCACCCCTCCACTCTGACCACCCCACTCTCACCCCTCCACACGGACTCACCCCTCCTCACCCCAAGGCTCCCGTTAACCGCAGTTAAATTAATAATTGAATGCGACAGCTCTCTCTTGGTGAAACAGAAACGCCCTACAATGCCCCCCCCCCCCTCCCAGTTCTGGTCCTTTCTGTATTCTGATGGCGAGCTCCACAACCGGTACCCGGTCAGAACTGTTAACCACGCACGCGCGCGCACAGCGTCCAGACTGTCTGCTGAGACAGACGCGACTGTCTGTCGCGTCTCCCTGATGCCTCAGCACGCCCAAGAATGTTAGGGAGTCTCTGTCTGTCTGTCAGCCGCTCTCCAGCTCTGCCTCAAAACACAAGCGTTACAGTCGCTTAACTGGTCTGTGGTGCGCTTCCACGCACAGAGTAGAGAGACAGAGTATAGAGACGCAGACAGACGCACAGAGTAAAGAGACACAGACACACAGAGTAAAAAGACACAGACAGACACACAGAGTAGACACACAGACAGACACAGAGTAGAGAGACACAGACAGACACACAGAGTAGAGAGACAGACAGACACAGAGTATAGAGACGCAGACAGACACACAGAGTAAAGAGACACAGACACACAGAGTAAAAAGACACAGACGGACACACAGAGTAGACACACAGAAAGACACAGAGTAGAGAGACACAGACAGACACACAGAGTAAAGAGACAGAGACACAGAGTATAGAGACACAGACATACACACAGAGTATAGAGACACAGGCAGACACACAGAGTAAAGAGACACAGACACACAGAGTATAGAGACACAGACATACACACAGAGTATAGAGACACAGGCAGACATGTATACACACAGATTATAGAGACAGACAGACACACACACACACAGAGACACAGACGGACATACACAGATTATAGGGACAGACCGACGTACACAAACAGCGAGCATAGATACAGACATGCATATAGAGACAGACGGTGTGTTGAGTCCTGCGGTGTCTCTCAGCGTCTCTGTAACCGACTCGTCCAGCCCACAGTCTCACCCTGGTGGGAGAGGGTGAGGGAGAGGGTGAGGGTGGGGCTGGCAGTGCTCAGCAGCAGAGTACTGCTCATGTTTGCCTTTGGGTAGGGAGGCTCGTCAACGAGAGTGGAGCTCGCAGGAACAGAAGGGCGTAAGGATACAGCGATGTGATCGGTTATTTCAGACAATAGGTCTCATCTCCACGAGCTAGTTTAGACCTGAACACTCATCCAGTCATCATGACACACACACACACACACACACACACACACACACACACACCCCTAGCAGCAGCACTAACACATGCACTTGTTAAAATATTCATCATCTGTCTGAAGGCGTTAAGATAAGTGGAAACAGCTGTGGAGAGCGAACCCTCAGACCCAGAGCATCGAACCCTCAGACCCAGAGCATCGAACCCTCAGACCCAGAGCATCGAACCCTCAGACCCAGAGCATCGAACCCTCAGACCCAGAGCATCGAACCCTCAGACCCAGAGCATCGAACCCTCAGACCCAGAGCATCGAACCCTCAGACCCAGAGCATCGAACCCTCAGACCCAGAGCATCGAACCCTCAGACCCAGAGCATCGAACCCTCAGACCCAGAGCATCGAACCCTCAGACCCAGAGCATCGAACCCTCAGACCCAGAGCATCGAACCCTTAGACCCAGAGCATCGAACGGGACGTGAGCAGACCTCAGCGAGCAAATAAAGCTGCTCTCTCTGTGTGGTGTCACCAGACTGGTTCCCTCCCAGTTCACTCCTCGGTTCCTCTTTAGCGTTCCGGGACGGCCGCTAGTTGCTCCACCAGAAGGTTCCGGTCCGTCTCTCTCTCCGCTGTTCTCCTTCCTTACACACCGTCCTCAATACCAACAGTTACCTTCAGGGCGTTCATCAGACGCTTCTACCCTGACGTCCATTTGTCAGAAGAACGAGAAACAACACTATATCTTTGTGGGTACAGTGAGGACGTTCATAGAACCAAGTGCCAAGCACTAACTATAACTAGGTTAACCACTACCCGTGTACAGCAGAGATAGCCAGGATAAGACGCTACAGAATGCTAAGTAGTACTATTGTTAAATGCAATCACGTATGTGAGGGGTGTTCAGTAATGTGTTAACCCCCCCACCCCACCGCCCTGGGGGGGGGGGGGGGGGGTTAACTATCGGACTCTTGGCTGCTCTCCCCTGAAACTCACTAAAGGCTCTTTATGTGTCGGACTCTGACGGCTCTATACCCTCCTGTGAACCGCCCATTGTGCAGCTGATGTTTAGTCCCGCCGTGGCCACGCCCCCTCTCTCCCCTTCCTCCCCCTTTCTGTGTCACACCCCCTTTCTCCCCCTCTCCTGTAATCCGACCCCCTGCACTCGACCGCCTCCTCCCCTGAGGCCGCCGCCCCCTTCCCCTTTGATTCCCCGATAGTCGCCCACAGGGAGTCTCCCCCACGGCCTCCCTCCTCTCCTCCTCTCCTCCTCTTCCTCCTCTCCTCCTCTTCCTCCTCTTCCTCCTCTCTGTATCCGCCCTGATCCAGCTCCTGATCAGAGCAGTTCTTTTAATGCCCGGGTGGACACACCCAGCGTGTGTTTAGTTCAGTCCCAGACCGTTTAAGTGGCGTGCACTTAACTCAGCTTATGCAGCACGCTGAACTCTCACAGCTACTTTACACGGTTTATTCTTTATTTAGAGATGGCTCTGATGGGATGAATAATGAATGAGTGAATCCTTGTAGTTGATGTTTACTTCCTTTTGGAGCTGAACTTTGACCTGAGAGATTGGTTTGTCTGGAAGCTCCGCCCATAACGAGCGAGGCATGAGTCAGACTGATGATAGAGTTTACCGGAATCTGAACCGATAGCGCCTCGTACCGTACCACAGTCAGCTGCTCTCTGACCACTTCCTGTATGCACCGCCACTTCCTGTCAGCGTCATGGTAACTCCCATTAGTCGCCCATCTCTCTGCTCTGATCAATTTAAACCAAGCAGCCAATCAGCTTCAGGCCGCCGGCACACCTTCAGAAGAGGGGGGGGGGGTTTGAGTTTGGAGGAGGGGAGGAGCCTGTTGAGGGCGGGTATTTTCTCCCACATCCCATAAATGTGAAGAAAGCCTCACTGTTGTCCCCCCCCCCCCCCCCCCACCAACAACACTCAACAACATACATCAACAGGACAGTAAATACATCAAGACAGGGCACAGTACAACATGCACTACTCCAACAAATACAATGCACCACATAGACACTGGAAGGACACGATAATCACAGCAACACCAACAGAGTAAACCCCCACACCCACCCGGGGGCCCTCAGAGCACCACATACTAACGCATGGCTGTCTGTTCTTTCATCGAACACAAGTTTGGTCCTGAGAGATAATTATTGAAAAAAAACACTACTTGCACGCTTTCATCTGTGGACAAATTCAGTTTCTGTGGGGTGGGGGTGGGGGCGGTTAACAGACTACATGTCTGTTCTGCCTGCCTCGGAGCCATGGATTTGGGTGTGGCAAGCTGGTTCAGGGCGTGGCAGGCTGGTTCAGGGCGTGGCAGGCTGGTTCAGGGCGTGGCAGACTGGTTCAGGGCGTGGCTGGCTGGTTCAGGGCGTGGCGGTGTGTTTGTGCAACCATGGATTTCTCAACTCCTCTCTCTCTTCGCGTCCAGACACGGCCGCACACGTCATGTCAAAAGGTCTTCAGGGGTGCATGAGGCTTAGGAGGAAAAGCGGGTCGGCTGGTAACCGGAAGGTTGCTGGTTCGATCCCCGGCTCCTCCTAGCTGAGTGTGGAGGTGTCCCTGAGCGAGACGCCTCACCCTGACTGCTCCTGACCAGCTGGCTGTCGCCCTGCGGGGCTGACTCCGCCGTCGGGGGGGAATGTGTGAATGTGAGGCAGTGTTGTAAAGCGCTTTGAGCGGCCGCTGGTTAGAACAGCGCTGTATGAATGCACTCCGTTCACCGTTTCAGCTGTAAGGTGTGTTGAGCAGAGGGCCTCGCCCGCATACTGCACTGCGCAGCACACGGGTGTTATCAGGACGCGCCCCGCGGGGGAATGAGGGAGGGCGGGGGGGGCCGTCTCCTCTCACTCGTCTCCCGGTCACTGGTGGAACGGCCCAGCGGTCAGTCACTCTGAGACATAGCTGAGCGAAGCGTTGTGTTCGCTGGCTGGGAGGGAGGGGCTCGTAGGAACAGGGCGGGGATGTGATGAAGTATTCAGGAGGAGGAGGAGGAGGAGGAGGAGGAGGAAGAAGAGGAGGAGGAGGAGGAGGAGGAGTGACACGCGGGGAGGGGGTGTACCGAGTGCCCTCAGAATGTCACACCAGGGCTCTGACCGGCTGGCCGCCAGAGAGGACTCCTTTATTTATTGGACTTCCTATCTGCGTTGTACTTTCACTCTTATGAAGCTGGGATCAAGGTGCAGTCAGGGTGTCAGTCATTAACAGAGTCCGGCCGAGGCCTCTGGGTAACGACTCCATTGATCAGCAGAGCAGGGGACACGTTGTCAATAACAACGCTGAAAGGGAATCAGGAAGTATCAGGAGTACTGGAACCTATTGGTGACCGTCGCTACGAACCCCGACCGGCGGCTCGAGCTGGTGAACTGAAGCAGCCAGTGGGCTGATCACCCGTTACCGTGGCGATATGCTGAGTGGGTCAAAGCACTGCCGTCGTTGGCTGAACACACACACACACACACACACACACACACACACACACACACACACACACACACACACACACACACACACACACACACACACACACACACACACACACACACACACACACACACACACACACACACACACACACACACACACACACACACACACACACACACACACCCACACACACACACACACACACACACACACACACACACACACACACACACACACACACACACACACACACACACACACACACACACACACACACACACACACACACACACACACACACACACACACACACACACACACACACACACACACGAGAGAGAGAGAGAGAGAGAGAGAGAGAGAGAACTGGTGACGTTTGGTCATTGGTGTGTGTACCATTTTCTTGGCAAATACAACTACTGTTATTATATTCATAGCTGAAAGAAATCCTCATCATGCGTCAGGATTCGGGAATGTGCTACTTATCCTTGCTGATAAAAGCGATTTTATTGGATGTTATCAACGGCCTCACAACAGACTAGGCACCAGTTTACATCGTACCTCTTCAACAACCACATTGGTTTGCATTTTGTTAATGAAAATGGGATCAGAAGCAAACCAATTATAAATGTAGTTAGTGAGCGGAATGTGTGGAGCCACACCCATCCCTTTGGCCCCGTAGACGTCGCATCTTATCCTCGCTATCTTTGTTGTATACGGGGAATGGGTTAACCTAGTGATTGTTAGTGCTTGTCCCTCCCTTGGTTCTACGAACAGCCTTACGGTAACGACGGAGATATATTGCTGTTTCTCTTTCTTCTGACGTGTACTTATTGTGATTGGCTCTGGATAATGGCGTCTGCTGAACGCCCTGATGGTACGCCGGGTTCCCGCTGTGCTCCCCCTCCCTGTTAAGGACGAGTCTTCTGTGGGGATGGATGGGGAATGCAGAAGGGCTTTTAAGATAAGGGGAATATATTTAAAACAGCAGATTATACACATCGGGCCCCGATGTGTTTGGGGAGGTTAGCCAAGGGCCGCGCAGATAACGACCCTCCGGGCGTTGGATAATGTCCTGTGGTGCTCGGCCTTCTTCTAGAGCTTTCTAAAACCTTTGAGAGCTTTTTTCTAGTGCCTTCTTCTAGAGCTTTCCAAAGCGTTCTTCTATCTAGAGCATTCTTTCGTACGAAGCTCCAGGCGTAGAACTGGGCAACCTGCAGCCATTTGTAGTGTTAAAAGTTTGTTTATCTGAGTGAGTTTAGGATTAAACGAGAAGTTAAACTAACGGGTTCCACTGCAAGATGCACACTATCACTGATGCAGAAGAAGTTACATTTTTCTAAAACATCTGCTTTAATAGCTGTCAATCATTTGTGGCACTGAAACAATATATATTCAAGTAGGATAGTTTCAACCTGATTACCAGGTTTTAGAAAAACAAACTGCGCATCTTCACTCTAGCCATTTTGGCATCGGACACAATAGTCCCAAGCGGCCATTGAATGGTTCTGCTTAACTCTGGTTCCAACCGGCCAGTCAGAGCACCACTCAGTACCCTGTGTGGCACTCGTTCTAGAAGCATCCAGTCACACAGACACCACAGCGCTGAGCCTTTGTGTGACCAGCGAGGAATCCGGTCACTCCCCAGAGCCAGAAAACATCTTAAACACTGCTCGCCAGTACAGTGGAAACACTGTTGGCCCGCACGCTGCAGACTGTAGAACCCTCCCCGAAAACACACGCTGAGCCCGCTGCCTCAGTAAGGGGTCTGCCAGGCAGAGGAGCGCAGGTAGACGGGTAGGCAGATAGACATGTAGGTAGGCCAAGGAATTTCAGCAAACTTTGAGAAAGAGCTTCTAAAATAAATATCTTACAGTAGCTTTAATAATACGATTTGTAATGAAGTTCCTCAACTTTGAACGTATGAGAACCTATAATGGGAAACGCCCTCATTGCAAAATGTAGCAGCCTGGCCCCATTAACGAGCATGCAGGGCCCCATTAACGAGCGTGCAGGGCCCCATTAACGAGCGTGCAGGGCCCCATTAACGAGCGTGCAGGGCCCCATTAACGAGCGTGCAGGGCCCCATTGACGAGCGTGCAGGGCCCCATTGACGGGCGTGCAGGGCCCCATTGACGAGCGTGCGGGGCCCCATTGACGAGCGTGCGGGGCCCCATTGACGAGCGTGCGGGGCCCCATTGACGAGCGTGCGGGGCCCCATTGACGAGCGTGCGGGGCCCCACCGACGAGCGTGCGGGGCCCCACTGACGAGCGTGCGGGGCCCCACTGACGAGCGTTCGGGGCCCCACTGACGAGCGTTCGGGGCCCCACTGACGAGCGTTCGGGGCCCCACTGACGAGCGTTCGGGGCCCACTGACGAGCGTTCGGGGCCCCACTGACGAGCGTTCAGGGCCCCACTGACGAGCGTTCAGGGCCCCACTGACGAGCGTTCAGGGCCCCACTGACGAGCGTTCAGGGCCACACTTTGACTCAGCGGAGAGGCTGGAAAGGCAAAGTTTAGGCCACTGTTGCTGGGCAACAGGCAAAGTAGAACAATCAGGAATACTGTACAAGAGTTGCATTTCAGAGCGAAACTTGAGAGAGGAGAGTAGAGGGAGAAATACGAGCGGACAGGATTCAACCTGCTGTACGTAGCGTGAGAGATGTCCAGGTTTGGAACACTCCCAGTATTCGCCTGAGGGTGTGTGTGCGTGTGTGTTAGTGTGAGAGAGAGAGTGATGACTCTCCCAGCCCTAGTCACAAACAGAAACCAGCCCGGCCGGTTTGAACACCGATACTCTGCGTCAGCATACAGTCTAGCTCTCTCCTGTATGGGCGGAGGCTCCGGGGTCAGAGGTCAACGGACTGAGTGACGGCATTCCTGTCCTAACCCCCCCCCCCCACGCTGGCCAGCTGCCCCACACACACCTTGTTGACATTTTGCGAGCAGGGTCACAGAAGTAGATTTTAACTATTAGCTCCCGAAGGGGAAGAGGTCTAGGAATGATCCTGTTTTTTTTTAATATTCGTCCAGCTTTTTGAAAAGTTGTAACTTTTATTTCTTAACCAGAGAACATTGATTAACGCGGTTTTGTTTTGTGTGCTCTGTGTAGGACGGTTCCCCCTGCTGTTTGGTTCTGAGACTGCAGGAGACGCTATGGCAATGTCAAGTAAGTGAAGTGGTTGTTTACCGTCTGGTTGTTGATGTCGATTATCCGTTCTTAGTTCCTTCACTTTTGGAATGCAGCCTTCTGGTGGTGGGGGTCTGTGAGTGAGTGAGTGAGTGAGTTCCTCGGGGTTCATGTGTTCATCTGTTCTAGTGGAATCCGACGGGAGGATGAAGGTGGAGGAGTGGCAGCACTCGTACCACGGCGACTCGGGCATCCAGTCGGGGGCCAACACGGTGCGAGAGGACGACGGGGACTACGGGACCTCCAAATACACCACCGTCACCACGACAACCGTCTCCAGCGAGTACCCAGAAGGTACCAGACAGCCTTCATGTGCAGGAAGTCGTGTGACCTCATGAGTATTGTCGCCCTTAAGTCGAGTCTAAAGCCCATTCCAACCCCACTGTCCCTCCTCTCCTCTCTCCTATCCCCCACATCTCTCCCCTCTCCTGTCCTCTCTCCCTCTCCTCCCTCCTCTCCTCCCCCCTCAGACCTGGACGCCCAGTACACCCTGACCCGCGCCCAGCGTGTGCGTAACGCCATGTTCCCCGAGACCCTGGCCGAGGGGACCACCATCCTGTCCACGCAGACGGACTCCACCCAAATGACCAACGTGCAGAAGCTGGCGGAGCCGTCTCAGATGCTGAAGGTGGCCATCATCCACCTCATCAACTACCAGGACGACGCGGAGCTGGCCACCCGGGCCGTGCCCGAGCTCACCAAGCTGCTCAACGACGAGGACCAGGTGAGGAAGAGGAGGGTCTCCCTGACGACCACGACCTGCTTCTGATGCCTCTCTTCCAGTTCCTCAGAAGCCACATTTATCTTTATATTTACCTTCTGGGCGTTTAGCAGACGCGTCATTCCACAGTTACAATAAGTACATTTGTCAGAAGAAAGAGAAACGACAATATATCTCTGTCGGTACAGTAAGGATGTTCATAGAACCGAGTGCCAAGCACTAACCATCACTAGGTTAACCCTAACCCCGTATACAACAGATAGCTAGGATAAGATGCTACACAACGCTGAGAACTATTTTTAAGTGCAAGGACGTACAAACATGCAATAAGTAGATAAGCACGGAGTCGGCCACGCAGGGCAACAGCCAGCTGGTCAGGAGCAGTCAGGGTGAGGCGTCTCGCTCAGGGACACCTCGGCACTCAGCTAGGAGGAGCCGGGGATCGAACCAGCAACCTTCAGGTTACCAGCCGACCCGCTCTACCTCCAGAGTCTTCAGCATGCGTTCCTCCATTTTAAAAGCCCAATCGCAGTGCTCCCTTCTGCTCCGCCTCTAACCCACCGCCCCCCCCGTCCCCCAGGTGGTGGTCAGCAAGGCAGCGCTGATCGTGAACCAGCTGACCCGCAAGGAGGCATCTCGCCGCGTGCTGATGCAGTCGCCCCAGGTGGTGGCGGCCGTGGTGCGCGCCATGCAGAACACCAGCGACATGGAGACGGCCAGGGCCACGGCCAGCATCCTGCACAACCTGTCCCACCAGCGCGAGGGGCTGCTCGCCATCTTCAAGTCAGGGGGGATCCCCGCCCTGGTCCGCATGCTCAGGTAAGGCTCTGACTCAGGTAGACTCAGTAGGCTCAGACTCAGGTAGGCTCTGACTCAGGTGGGCTCTGACTCGGGTGGGCTCTGACTCGGGTGGGCTCTGACTCGGGTGGGCTCTGACTCAGGTGGGCTCTGACTCAGGTGGGCTCTGACTCAGGTGGGCTCTGACTCAGGTGGGCTCTGACTCCGGCTGAGCTTACCTTAATTTCCGAGTTCAGAAATTAATAAAATAAGGCGTTCTTGAGAGATTTCCCTGCTCCTCAAGGGGGCGCTCAACACACGAACGAGGAAACTTGAACGGACCTTAACTAACCGCAGACGAGTAACTGAAAAACTCAGTCTGGACCGTGGATCAAGACAGAAGTCCAGCACCTGTTCGCGGTCATTTAGCATTCGTCGTTAGACATATCTTGTGATGTATCGTTATACACTGCCGCCAGTGCCTCTCCAACTGATAGCAGGTGTTATCTCCAACAACCTCCATTTGTTTATGTCGCTACAAGGACGAACAAAATGGCGTTCTCGTAGCGTCCCGAGCCGTCTGGGTCAGAGCCAGGGCCGTAGACCTTATCAAGGGAGGCTTCGCTTCGCTTCTTTTGTTATTCGCGCTTTCTTTAGCATAATACTCGCCGGTCGATTCAATTACTAACTTCAGAACATGCTAATTTACATTTATAATATATGGTAATAGATCGTAATCTAGCATATTTATTTTCCTGTGTTAAACTAGCTAGTCATGTGATGGTATCGGATCGGCAAACAGACTTGCGTACTCCGATTCCCGGTGCTGCGCTTTGGGCATTATCGGAGGAGCGTTTGATAGTGTTATCGGAACAACTCTACTTCTGATGTACTAAAGTTAAAACAAGCAATGGAAGCGTGTGCGATGTGTGGTGGATCCAATGGAAGCAGAGTCAGGTGACCGGCGCGAGGTCTGATCCGTCTCACCCTTTGCCTCCCCCTCCTCCCCTCCAGCTCCCCCATGGAGTCGGTGCTGTTCTACGCCATCACCACTCTGCACAACCTGCTGCTGCACCAGGAGGGCGCCAAGATGGCGGTGCGCCTCGCCGACGGGCTGCAGAGGATGGTCCCGCTGCTCAAGAAGAGCAACCCCAAGTTCCTGGCCATCACCACCGACTGCCTGCAGCTGCTGTCCTACGGCAACCAGGAGAGCAAGGTCTGTCCGTCTGTCTGTCTCTGTCTCTGTCTCCTCTCTGTCTCTGTCTCCTCTCTGTCTCTGTCTCTGTCTCCGGCCACACCCACTGACGCAGATGGAATCAGGCCTGAATATAAGTCATTCCCTGCGACCTGAATCACCCAGGTTGTCCCGGGACGGCCTGGGCCTCGCCCTTAGCTGCTCGCGTAACATAATCTCCCCAATTAGTTTGAGCTGTGGGATGCACAGTGTGGATCAAAGGCTCCATTTACAATGAACACTTGATGTCAAAGCGCTTTCTAGTTAATAGTTTCGTGACCAGTCCCCTTTGATTAACCGTACAGTGAAAGGAGCAGCTTTAGCCTATTTGGCTAATTTCCAGCTGTAGTCCCCGGCCAGTTGTCAATAGGCAACCTAAAATACAATAAGAATAAAATACATGCCATTAATAATTACACGAGGCGTTGTTGTTCACGGTCCTCTGAGCTGCAGCTCTAGAACCTCGCTGTGTTGTGGTGACGCTAGCAGAACCCCGCTGTGTTGTGGTGACGCTAGCAGAACCTCGCTGTGTTGTGGTGACGGTAGCAGAACCTCGTGTGTTGTGGTGACGGTAGCAGAACCTCGCTGTGTTGTGGTGACGGTAGCAGAACCTCGGTGTGTTGTGGTGACGCTAGCAGAACCTCGCTGTGTTGTGGTGACGGCCGATGAGAGGAAATACTGGTTTACTGATCATCTGAGGGTTTCTGAAGACACCCTCCCCCTCTTGTCCCAGCATGCACCCAACAAGCACTTAACCTCCCTCCCTCCCTCCCTCCCTCCCTCCCTCCCTCCCTCCCTCCCTCCCTCCCTCCCTCCCCCAGCTGATCATCCTGGCCAACAACGGCCCTGAGGGTCTGGTTCACATCATGAGGAACTACAACTACGAGAAGCTGCTGTGGACCACCAGCCGCGTGCTCAAGGTCCTCTCCGTGTGCCCCAGCAACAAGCCCGCCATTGTGGAAGCAGGTATGTGCCCCCCCCTCTCTCTCAGCTCTGTTCAGGACACACCTGGGCAGGAGGGCGGGGCCACAGGTGTGCCGCTCCTTTCATCTCGCTCTGTGGTTTAATTCCTCTCCCGGGGGGGGGGGGGGTGGTGAGCTCTGTTGACGGGACAGTTATTGGATTGTAATCTGCAATCTGCCTCCAGCAGTTCTACTGTGTAAGGAAAGAACCTCTGTCTTCTCTCTGTGTCTCTGTCTCTCTCTCTGTGTCTGTCTTCTCTCTGCTGAGTCTCTCTGTCTCTGGCCGTGTCTGTATCCGTCTCTCTGCTGTGTTTGTCTATCTCCGTCTCTGCTGAGTCTGTCTCTGCATCTGTCTCTCTGCCTGTCTCTCTATCTCTCTGTCTGTCTATCTCTCTGTCTGTCTCTCTATATGTCTCTTTGTCTATCTCTCTCTCTGTATCTGTCTCTCTGTCTATCTCTCTCTCTTTCTCTCTCTGTCTGTGTCTCTGCCTGTCTCTGTCTATCTCTCTGTCTCTATGTGTCTCTGTCTATCTCTCTCTCTCTCTCTCTGTCTGTGTCTCTCTGTCTATCTCTCTCTCTCTCTCTCTGTCTGTGTCTCTGCCTGTCTCTGTCCGTCTCTGTGTCTGTCTGTCTGTCTGTCTCTCTCTCTGTCTCTATGTGTCTCTCTGTCTATCTCTCTCTCTCTGTCTGTGTCTCTGCCTGTCTCTGTGTGTCTCTGTCCGTCTCTGTGTCTGTCTGTCTGTCTGTCTCTCTCTCTGTCTCTATGTGTCTCTCTGTCTATCTCTCTCTCTCTCTCTCTCTCTGTCTGTGTCTCTGCCTGTCTCTGTGTGTCTCTGTCCGTCTCTGTGTCTGTCTGTGTCTCTGCCTGTCTCTGTGTGTCTCTGTCCGTCTCTGTGTCTGTCTGTGTCTCTGCCTGTCTCTGTGTGTCTCTTAGAATGGCGACAGGCCGAATGCTGTTTCCTCAGTGTTTCTACGACACCAGTCTAGAGCTGCTGGCTGTCTGTCGGCTGTTAATATCCAATGAGGCCGCCCTGGCCCCCGGGTCCAGCGTCTTCAGGGGACTAATGGGAAGCTGTTGTACCCCCCCCCCCCCCCCCCCAGGTGGGATGCAGGCCCTGGGGAAGCACCTGACCGGTAGCAGCCAGCGGCTGATGCAGAACTGTCTGTGGACCCTCAGGAACCTGTCAGACGCTGCCACCAAGCAGGTCAGCAGGTCACCCAACGCCAACCTAACCCCCACCCTAGCCCCACCCTGACCCCCACCCTAACCCCACCCTGACCCTAACCCCAACCCCAACCCTAACCCTAACCCCCACCCTGACCCTAACCCTAACCCCCACCCTGACCCCACCCTGACCCCCACCCTAACCCCACCCTAACCCCCACCCTGACCCCACCCTGACCCCAACCCTAACCCCCACCCTGACCTGTGAGGGTGGGGGTTCTCCTCCTGCTCCTCCTTTTAAACTCGTCTTCTGATCTTCCCAGGAGGGTATGGACGGCCTCCTCCTCCTCCTCCTCCTCTTCCTCCTTCAGGAGGGTATGGACGGGCTCCTCCAGGTCCTCGTGGGCCTCCTCCTCCTCCTCCAACAGTGTGTCCTCCTCCTCTAACCCTCCTCTTCCTCCTCTTCCTCCTCCAGGAGGGTATGGACGGGCTCCTCCAGGTCCTCCTCCTCCTCTAACAGTGTGTCCTCCTCCTCTAACCCTCCTCTTCCTCCTCTTCCTCCTCCAGGAGGGTATGGACGGGCTCCTCCAGGTCCTCGTGGGCCTCCTGAGCTCTGACGACGTCAACATGCTGACGTGCGCCACCGGCATCCTGTCCAACCTCACCTGCAACAACGCCTACAACAAGACGCTGGTCACCCAGGGCAACGGCGTGGAGGCGCTGATCCACGCAGTGCTGCGCGCCGGCGAGAAGGAGGACGTGACGGAGCCGGCGGTCTGCGCCCTGCGCCACCTCACCTCCCGCCAGCAGCAGGCCGAGACCGCGCAGCACGCCGTGCGCATGCACTACGGCGTGCCCGCCATCGTCAAGCTGCTCAACCAGCCCTACTACTGGCCCGTCATCAAGGTGGGCGCCGGGGGGTGTTTAGGGACCCCCACTCTGGGGTACGAACGTGGGGGCGTGCAAAGAGTGTCGTTGATGGTAGTGCTGCTGAGCGATGAACTGAACTGTACTCCTCCTCTTCCTCTTCCTCACCCCTCCCCCTCCTCTTCCTCTTCCTCACCCCTCCTCCTCCTCCTCTTCCTCACCCCCTCCTCCTCCTCCTCTTCCTCACCCCTCCCCCTCCTCTTCCTCCCCCCTCCTCCTCCTCCTCCTCCTCCTCCTCCTCCTCCTCCCCCTCCTCTTCCTCACCCCTCCTCTTCCTCCAGGCGGTGGTGGGTCTGATCCGTAACCTGGCCCTGTGCCCTGAGAACCAGACCCCTCTGAGGGACGCCGGGGCCATCCCCCGGCTGGTCAACCTGCTGCTCAAAGCCCACCAGGACGCCCAGAAGAGGGGCTCCTCCAACCAGCAGACCTACCAGGTGAGCCCGACCCCTGACCCCGACCCCTGACCCCGGCCCACACCACCCCATTGTTTAGATGTGGGGTGTCACCGTGCACCCCAAAGTCATCAGAGTTGAATCTGCTAAATCGACATGGAAATATGCAGATAATATCTCCACATGCACGATGTGAGAGAAGTAAACACAAAGGAAGGATGTCATTGGTTACACGATGGTCACATGAGGGGGCGGCATGAGGCTGAGGAGGCGGAGCGGGTCGGCTGGTAACCTGAAGGTCGCTGGTTCGATCCCCGGCTCCTCCTAGCTGAGTGTGGAGGTGTCCCTGAGCGAGACGCCTCCCCCTGACTGCTCCTGACCAGCTGGCTGTCGCCCTGCGGGGCTGACTCCGCCGTCGGGGGGTTAGCGTGAGGCCGTGTCGCGCGGCCACTGGTTAGAACAGCGGCCCGCGGGGCTGAGTCCTGGTCTGACGGCGCTCTCTCTGTCAGGATGGCGTCCGGATGGAGGAGATCGTGGAGGGCTGCACCGGAGCTCTGCACATCATGGCCCGCGACCCGGTGAACCGCGGGGAGATCGCCAACATGCAGACCATCCCGCTGTTCGTCCAGGTGAGGTCGCCGGGCCGCAGCTGGGGGCGGGGCTACACACCGATACATCCGGTCCTATCGTCGCCTTCCTTCATGCGATACGGAAATTGATACTCCGGTGCCAAATATCGATATATTATTTTATTCTTTCATTATTATTTTTCCTTTCTGAGGATTCTATTCATGAGGAGTTAGACGGCACATATCGCCCACGATGGAAGACATGAATGAAGGACACTTGAATGGAAGTTGGCTAGCTAAAGACCGCGAATAATGACAGAAGTTCAGCACTTTACCTTTCCCGGTCATTTGGTGTTCATCGTTAGACTTATTTCATGATTTATCGTTGTAGGATTGTCTTACAGTATATAGATTATCGCAGAATCAAGATAATATCGATATCATGCATCATATATCATACCGTGAGGTACTGATTCCCAGCCCTAATCACTTCTCTTTTTTTAATCGTGGTCAACGTAGGAGCGACCCAGGTGACCCTCGTTAATTATAGCTCTGCTGCGTCCATCTACTAAGACGCACAGCTAGTAGACTAAGTGTGTGTGTGTGTGTGTGTGTGTCCCAGCTCCTGTACTCGCCCGTGGACAATGTGAAGCGCGTGGCAGCGGGCATCCTGTGCGAGCTGGCTCTGGACAAGCAGTCAGCCGACCTCATCGACAAGGAGGGGGCCTCGTCCCCCCTGATGGAGCTGCTGCACTCCAGCAACGAGGGCATCGGTACGACCAGCGCCCCCCCGAGGCCTTTAGCAGACTCACAATGAGGACATTAGTCAGAGGAAACAGAAACCACAATATATCGCTGTCGGTACAGTAAGGATGTTCATAGAACCAATTAACCAACTAACAATCGCTAGGTTATGCAGTGTTCTTTGGAAAAGGTACTCGAATCAGGATCGCTTTTAACTCACTTTAATTGGTAAAGGTTTAGTCTAGTCTCTATGAAGCAAAAGGAGAGGAATTGTATTACGCACGCGTGGAGATACACTTAGCAGGGCATCTGATAGATGCGTTACCTGGAGCGTTCTGCCCCCTGGGCTATGGGTTGGGACTTATCTACTTGGCAGGCGTGGACTCAGTTATGTGCTCTGATTGGCTAAGCATGGTGCTGAACTCCCGCCTCCTGGATACCCTTATGTGTCTCTATGCTGCCATCTTGTGGCTATGGGTTGGTATTGCAACTTCGTTTGTGGCCCAGAACGTCTGAGTTTGTCGAACACCTGGGCCGCTCGTATCTCTAGAATTGGTACGTGAATGAATGGCTTCTTGTACGGGCCGGACGCCTCCCTAGGCTCAGGATCCCTCCCTAGGATGGGAACGAAGCCTCTCTAGTCGCCAAGGACACATGTGGCCTGTTGGTATGAATGTGTGAATTATGCCACAGTTGACCCATTCCCCGACTACACCAGAGACAGCCGGGATAAGAGGCTACACGATGGAGGCTAAGTACTGTTTTAAGTGCTTAGCAGATGGAATAGACAATAACTTGGTTTCAACGTCCTACTTTTGATGTCAGAGTTATGGGGCGGTGATGAACAGCCAGCCTGCTAAGTCCTTTGAGCCTGGACCTGTGAGTTCAAATGTACTGAGATTGACCGCATGCCCCCCCCCCCCCCCCCAGCCACCTACGCGGCCGCCGTCCTGTTCCGGATCTCCGAGGACAAGAACACCGACTACAAGAAGCGCGTGTCCGTGGAGCTCACGCACTCCCTGTTCAGACACGACCCAGCTGCCTGGGAGAGGGTGAGTTCTGCCGCCCCCTGCTGGCCCCCTCAGGCAGCTGCACCCGCTCCAAATGCACATCAGGAATGTTTAGGACTTGATGAACACATTCAGAGCCGTGTTCCGTGTGTAATGTCGGCCTTTGTTGAGCACGGCAAAGGACAACGCATCAGTGGTAGGAAGTGATGCGTGGATGGACGTCAACTTGAATGCAGACTCGTCATGGGAGCGGTGGGTTGACCTTGTGTTGTGCTCTGCCCCCCCCCCCCCCCCCCCCCCTCAGGCCCATAACGCCGTGCCCATGGACGCAGGCTACGCAGCTGACGGTGAGTGACTCAGACTGAGCCTCTTCCTGCGTGTGTGTAGTAGAGCCTCTTCCTGTGTGTAGTAGAGCCTCTTCCTGTGGGTAGAGGAGCTACTTCCTGTGGGTAGAGGAGCTACTTCCTGTGGGTAGAGGAGCTACTTCCTGTGTGTAGTAGAGCCTCTTCCTGTGGGTAGAGGAGCTACTTCCTGTGTCTAGTAGAGCCTCTTCCTGTGGGTAGAGGAGCTACTTCCTGTGTGTAGTAGAGCCTCTTCCTGTGTGTAGAGGAGCTACTTCCTGTGTAGTGGAGCCTCTTCCTGTGTGTAGAGGAGCTACTTCCTGTGTGTAGAGGAGCTACTTCCTGTGTGTAGTAGAGCCTCTTCCTGTGTGTAGGGGAGCCTCTTCCTGTATGTAGAGGAGCTACTTCCTGTGGGTAGAGGAGCTACTTCCTGTGTGTAGTAGAGCCTCTTCCTGTGGGTAGAGGAGCTACTTCCTGTGTGTAGTAGAGCCTCTTCCTGTGGGTAGAGGAGCTACTTCCTGTGTCTAGTAGAGCCTCTTCCGGTGGGTAGAGGAGCCTCTTCCTGTGTGTAGAAGAGCCTCTTCCTGTGTGTAGAGGAGCTACTTCCTGTGTGTAGTGGAGCCACTTCCTGTGTGTAGAGGAGCTACTTCCTGTGTGTAGTAGAGCCTCACCCTGTGTTGCCGCCCCCCCCCCCCTCAGAGCTGGACGTGGCATACGGCGGTTACCCTGGCGACATGGGGATGGACGGGATGATGGAGCCGGAGATGCTGCCTGAGGAGTACCAGCCCGCCTATGACCGCCACCAGTACGCCGACCAGTACTGAGACCAGAACTGAGACCAGTACTGAGACCAGTACGTATCCACCTCCCATCTTACCGCTTGTTGTCCACTGACAGTACTGAGGCCTGTGTTTACTGCCTGTTTTGCTGCCTGTTATGACTATTATGTATTGACTGGCTGTTCTCCACTGACCAGTACTGTAATAAGTGCGTACATTAAGTGCCAGGACGTACAACGTACAGTACGTTTGTCAGACGGGGGGGGGGGGGGGGGGGGGGCTGTGCAGAGTCCAGATGAACTCTGACTGGTTCGTCTTGAGTCCTTTCAGGGAGCTGCTGAGCGACTCAGTGTCCGTGGGTCTCCTCGGGTCTTAACTTGTGTTTCTTGTCTTTTCAGATCGCAGCAGAGAAGGCATAAGGACGGGGGATGAACGGACACATGAATCATATATACTTTAATAGTGCTTTTGCTTCTGATCCAACTGTTTATTGGGTAATCACTGACTATGTAACAATTAATTATGTCCCATCTCTATCTCATAGTTTCTTGTGACGCTGATAATGTTGATTATGACTTTTAGAATGCCTGTGGGTTTTTTTAGAAGATATTTTAAGGGTGTGTGCGTGTATGTGTGTGTGTGTGCTTTTGGGGTGAATAATCTATGCCAAAGAGATTTTTATTTTGTGACGATAATCATGTAGCTTCCATTTTATACGGAAAAGAGTAATCGATACGGCCGACACCACGGCGATCATGATCTTTAGGACGCTCCTCGGTCCGATCAGCACCGTCGGGAGAACCTGAGTCTGGGTGGTGTCGCCCGAAGGTGGGGCAGTCTAACGTTCACATCTCGCGCCTCAATGGAGAACCAATGGAGAGGGCAGATTAATAACTGCTGGGTGCCCCGTTTCTGGGTTATAACGTGTTTATTATTCGTTGGTTATTTTGGATAAGGTCGACAAAGACTGTCTCTGTAACAACAGTTTCTAATCGTTCCAAATGTTTTTAAGATGTTTCCTACACCGGTCATATCTTGGCCTCAAGCAACCTTTCAGAGATGCATCTTCTTTGTGATAGAATAAATCTTAAACAAAACTATTTTGTATCTTTGCATTAATGGTCAACGTCGACACGGTTGTTCACCATATATTAATTTAGCCGGGCAAACTACTAGCGCTAGAATAAACTACTGAAGAAAAGTGGTCTTTGTACTTACGATTTTTTACTTAAATTTTGTTTACAAAAATAAAGAATATATATTAAACAAATTCGGTTTCCAGTGTTCATTACAAACTGATTGGAAATGTGTGCTTTAATTATTTCCATAATCTCACCTACACATTCTTTGCTAAACAAATTAGATTTTAGTGTGCAATAATTGACATCTCCCAGCTGTGTGTAGCTGCTTCGTTTAGATTGTAGAACTAAAAGTTCATTCATTGATTAATTCAAGGAAAGTGGCTTCGACCATAGTCATGAATTGTTTCAAATCATAACTCTAAATATGTAGAAATATATCCATCGCCTGAAATATTTTTCTATGCATAGAAACTTTAAACAATATTTGATATAACGGTCAGATCACACCTCATGCATTGATAATCAGTTCAACCTATCAGAGCCCAAATCATTGATCGTCCAAAGGTGATTGTGTGTTCATGTGAGGCAGTACGACGCACTGACTGCCGCGGTCAGACGTTGTACTCATGCCGTATGGAAGCACGTCCAGCGACATGTCCATCTCAGAGTGGTCTTGGTGTGAGTGACATTGTATTACCACTGCGTCTAAACGCACAATCATTACTCTGCATATCCCACACTAGGACGAGAACCGGTCCCAGTAGCCCTGGTCTGGAGGGTCCTGGTCTTCTCCCTGGGTCTCCAGCCTCCGCTCTAGATGACGTGGTCCAGCATGTGCATTGACTGCATGATGTTCTCATCCTGGGCGGTGAAACACAACAGGAAACGTCAACAAAGGGTTTCCTTGAGATGTTTGGTTCAATGCTGCTGCTGCTGCTGCTGCTGCTGTGTGTTTGTGGCATGAGGCTCAGGAGGCAGAGCGGGTCGGCTGGTAACTAGAAGGTTGCTGGTTCGATCCCCGGCTCCTCCTAGCTGAGGGTCGAGGTCTCCCTGAGCGAGACGCCTCACCCTGACTGCTCCTGACCAGCTGGCGGTCGCCCTTCGTGGCTGACTCCGCCGTCGGGGTGTGAATGTGTGAATGAATGGGAGGCAGTATTGTAAAACGCTTTGATTGGCCAATTAGAGAAGTGCGGTGTAAATGCAGCCTGTTGGCATTGTTCAGTGAATATAAATGAAGGACCTTCCTGCACGTCTCCATGAACTCCTCCATGGTCACCACACCGTCTCTGTTCCGGTCCATCTTCTGAGGGTTGGAAATAGAGACTCGGTGATTCAATAAAACTGGGAAATATATATTACCTCATTTATGCATTATGCAGGGGTGGGCTTAAAAATAGTACTTAGCATCATAGAGCATCTTATCCTAGCTATCTGTGTTGTATAAGGGGAATGGGTTAACCTAGGGCCGGAGGGGGGGCGTGGCGGGAATGGCGGGGGCTATTACCCTGAAGAAGAGGTCGACGTGCTCGTCGGGGGCGCTGGCCTTCATGCCCGGGGAGGTGTTCTTCCCCATCAGGTTGTAGATGGAGTGCATGATGTCCGTCATCTCCTGACCAGAGACGGAGGGAGGGGAGAGCATCGTTAACACCTCACAAACAAACCTTTCACGCACACACAAAGAGAGAGAGACAGAGACCGAGAGAGAGAGAGAGAGAGAGAGAGACACAGGCAGAGAGAGAAGAGACACACACACACACACACACACACACACACACACACACACACACACACACACACACACACACACACACACACACACAGACAGATGTGGCCTCACCTCTTTGGAGATGCAGCCGTCGTTGTTGAGGTCGTACAGGCAGAAGGCCCAGCTCAGCCGCTCCGTCACAGAGCCCCTCAGGATGGAGGACAGCCCCGTCACAAAGTCCTGGGGACGAGGTGGGAGACGTCAGGAGGAGAGCCCACCAGTGCAGGGTACTGGGAGCCCACCAGTGGAGGGTACTGGGCAGCCATACTGGAGCAGACTGACTCCTCCCTGCTCCTTCATAACATGGGTTCTAAATCTCGTTAAAGCTCCGGACCAAAGCGTCTGAGCGGGTCAGTAGTGAGCGTCTCACCTGGAAGCTGACCGCGCCGTCCCTCTGCGTGTCGAACGCTCTGAACAGGAAGTGAGCGTACATACTGGAGTCTGGGATCAGGAGAAAACAACGAAAAACACACAAATGCCATGAGGACAAAGTGACTCAGGAATAACTCAGTTCATCTTCGAAAACATGTGTTGTCGTTTACACGCACAGCTAGTAGCTCGCTCGCTAGCACAGCTCGTAGCTCGCTAGCCAGCAAAGCTGGTAGCTTGCTAGTAGCACAGCTAGTAGCTCGCTAGCTAGCACAACTAGTAGCTCGCTAGCTAGCACAGCTAGTAGCTCGCTAGCTAGCACAGCTAGTAGCAAGCTCTCAGTGAATTTGAATCTTTGAAGGCAGGCTGGTCGGGGGGGAGCCCAGCACTCACCTCCCTGGGGGAAGAAGCGTGAGTAGATCGACTTAAAGCCCTCCTCGTCCACCGTCCCACCGGGGCACTCCTGAGGAGCACAGGGGACCAGCTGAGACACAGGGAACCAGCTTAGAGACCAGGGAACCAGCTTAGAGACAGAGGAACCAGTTTAGACACAGGGGAACCAGTTTAGAGACAAGGGAACCAGCTTAGAGACAAGGGAACCAGCTTAGAGACCAGGGAACCAGCTGAGATACAAGGGAACCAGCTTAGAGACAAGGGAACCAGCTTAGAGACCAGGGAACCAGCTGAGATACAAGGGAACCAGCTTAGACATAAGGGAACCAGCTTAGAGACAAGGGAACCAGCTTAGAGACAAGGGAACCAGCTTAGAGACCAGGGAACCAGCTGAGATACAAGGGAACCAGCTTAGACATAAGGGAACCAGTTTAGACATAAGGGAACCAGCTGAGATACAAGGGAACCAGCTTAGACATAAGGGAACCAGCTTAGACATAAGGGAACCAGTTTAGACATAAGGGAACCAGCTGAGATACAAGGGAACCAGCTTAGACATAAGGGAACCAGCTTAGACATAAGGGAACCAGCTGAGATACAAGGGAACCAGTTTAGAGATAAGGGAACCAGTTTAGACATAAGGGAACCAGCTTAGACACAAGGGAACCGGCTTAGACACAAGGGAACCAGTTTAGACTGGATCGGTCAGGGTTAGTTTAGAGACACAGGGTGGACATGTTACAGGGTGGACGAGATACCACACACACACATTCATTCACCATCCCCACACTATCCTAAAGAACCCAGCGGAACCTCTGGGATTGAAAATCGTCCATAAAAGGTGAGACTCTGGCTGACATTTTTGAACTCCCTGTAGAGAATCTGGAGCTCTCTCCGGTTGAACTTGGTCCGCTGGGCGAGCTGGTCCAGACCTTCTGGTCTGCAGTACACCGTGGAGAGCTCCCCGTCGCCCGCCTCGCTGTCTAGGAGGACACAAGGAGACAGTTAGGACCAGGACAGACCCAGAGAGAGAGAGAGACAGTTAGGACCAGGACAGACCCACACACACACACACACACACACACACACACACACACACACACACACACACACACACACACACACACACACACACACACACACACACACACACACACACACACACACACACACACACACACACACAGAGAGAGAGAGAGAGAGAGAGAGAGAGAGAGAGAGAGAGAGAGAGAGAGAGAGAGAGAGAGAGAGAGAGAGAGAGAGAGAGAGAGAGAGAGAGAGAGAGAGAGAGAGAGAGAGAGAGAGAGAGAGAGAGAGAGAGAGAGAGAGAGAGAGAGAGAGAGAGAGAGAGAGAGAGAGAGAGAGAGAGAGAGAGACCCCCCCCGTTAGGACCAGGACAGAACCAGAGAGAGAGAGAGAGACGGTTAGGACCAGGACAGAGACACAGTTAGGACCAGGACAGGCCCACAGAGAGAGAGACAGTTAGGACCAGGACAGACCTACAGAGAGAGACAGTTAGGACCATGACAGACCCACACAGAGAGAGACAGTTAGGACCAGGACAGACCCACAGAGAGAGACAGTTAGGAGCAGGACAGATCCACACAGAGAGACAGTTAGGACCAGGACAGACCCAACCCATCCCATAGCACAGAAACAGAGAGGGGGGGGGGGGGCAGGGGGAGAGAGAGGAGCAGGCTGAGATCTCTGAGGGTCAGAGTTAGAGGAACTTGCTCTGATTGGTGGAGGAGCTCGAGGCTGACGGGTAGCAGGGCAGCAGTCTGAGGAACCTCTGCTTTAGGGTCTTCTTATTGGGTCTGGACGGCAGGTGACCTGGAATCAACCAATCGCAGCGAGGGACGATTGAGGCAGGATTAACTTGTCATTTACTATGATACGTTTTAGGTTCCATATTCATGTTTTTATAGGAACTTGGTTTGCTGACCTGGTGTCAAAAGTAAAGCTCATCTCATCAAGGGGCGTGTCACATACCTCGGGGGTGGGTCATGTACGCATTATACATTATACATTGAGACTTACATCAAGTTTATTATATAAAGTAAGGTTTGTGAACTATAGCTTCAAATGTTCCACATATTGTTGCGGTGGCGGTTTTAGTTCCTCTCTCCTCACCCCTCCTCTCTCCTTTCCTCCCTCCTCTCCCCTCCTCTCTCTCTCTTCCTACTACCAGTCTCACTCAATAATACCTTTCGCATTGTCAGCTTATTTTCCTAACAGGCGTCTCTCTCTCTCTCTCTGCAGCTGTGAGTCTCACGTGTTCCTTGGAGGAACGTTGACTGTCCTAACAACGCCTTTGACTTCCTCATTGAAGTTCCAAGGAGGCTGCTCCCATTTGTCAACATTACTACATACAAATTAAAGTATGATATATTTTTACTGTATAAACTGATTCTATTTTTACTGGTGGGGGAGGGTCTCCAGTCTCCCCAGAGAAAATGACACGTATACCAACAAGAATGTACTCAACTAAAGACAACAACATGGAAGCTTTAGTCGTGTTTAAGTGAAGTACCTCTGCCGAACCACTGGAGAGCAGCATTGTGTTAGAATTCTGTTAAACATGTACAGAGGCCTGTTATTCTCCTGGGGTCTCATTTATAACCGTTGCGTATGCACAAAACGGGGCTGAAGGTGGCGTACTTCGTGACTTTCCACGCCAAGGTTGTGAATGTGATCTATAAAAAAATAACTAAGCAAACTCTGACCCATGCGTACGCATGGTTTGGAGGAAAAGGAGAATTGGCGACACAGACGGTGTGCTGGTGAACTGAATTCAGACTGAAGAAATGTAGAGTGAGTGAGATGAACGATTATGTTTTATCAAGTTTAATTTCAACCCATATCATGCGTTAAATCTATGTAGCCTAATCAGAATAATTTAAGTCTACTGCGGTATTTCTCAGTTATAAATCCAGAAATATCTCCTTAGAATCTCTATGTTTAATCCCGTCACTCCATACTGTCCACTGACGGCGCGACTGCATGGAATAAAGCATCTGTCCAACATGTGTCAATAACATAATATTTGTATGTGACACCGTAAACTCAAATGTCAATTAAATCCCAAATGTGGAAAACCAAGCCACATACTCCTCATCACAATCGTTATATTATTGTCCGTTCCTCTTGATGCTTTTCATGACAAATCAGGCATTAAAAAGGGGTTATGTTCAAGAACATTTTACGTGGGTGATTACAAACTGATTATCCAAGTGTTCTCGGTCAGTCTTATTACCGTAACCCTATAAATACAGCGGTGAGCCCCGTGCGTAATGCTGCACGCACTGCTGGCACTGCTGGCGGACCACGCAAATGGAAGGATTCGGATGGAGAGGGTCTTCAGGGACCATAACGATTTATTGGTACATACAAATATGTACCTTTACGTCAGACCACTTCGTTTTTAAGGCCCCGTTCACACGAAGCCGAAACGGGCGAAACCGTTACGGTTTCGATCTATCCGGTTTCGAAGTATCTCCGTAAAGACGAAGCCAAGCGAAACCGGGTAGATCTGTAGAAACGCTGTAGTACACATTCCAGGCCCATAAGGGGCGCCTCTTCTGGTACAGAAATCCAGAAGAAATGAAATAGGAAGAAGAGGCGAGCATGCGCATAAGGGCAGCCCTTATGCGCATGCTCGCATGTGATTTCTGAGACTCCGCGGGCTTAAGAGCCATTGGCTAGGAGGTCGAGGGGTGGGGCGATGACGTCATGGTTTGCGGATTCAGTCGGTTTCAGGCGTACACACGAATCCAAAACGAAACCGTGTAGATTTGAAACCACCTCCGAGGGTGGTTTCAGAAGTTTGCGGTTTCGGTCAGCGGATTCGCCGGCTTCGTGTGTACGGAAGGCCGAACCGTACAAGACCTTTGCGGTTTCGCCATGAAATCGGCTTCGTGTGAACGGGGCCTAATTCTGGGACTGTGCGCTCCGTGCCACTAGTTCACTGCTGCAGCAACATGTTGCCACTCACTCTGCTTATTGTTGTTAGTGATCCCAATCCCGTGACCGCCGAACAAAACTACTTTTCGGGCTTCCACCTCACCCACACTTCAGCCTCCGTGAAATTTCGCTTTTTTGCTTTTCTCAGTCCTTCTGCCATTGTTTCCGAATACTTGCATCTGAGTCTGTTTTATATGCAGATCGCATTCATGAGGTCGTTTGCATTGACCATTTATGGTTAAAAGGGGCGTGTACAGGGCGGAACGTGAAGCTGATTCAGCTGCACACCCTTGTAGGCATTCTGTGATTTATAAAGCAAAGATTGCTTAGAGGTGTGCGTACGCAGGGTATTATAAAGGTGCGGCCACACCAGACGCGTATCTCGCGTACTTCGCGTATGAAATCGCCATTTTTTCCATAGGGAACCATTGGTTTACGCGCGTATTACGCGTATTAAGGTACGGCCACACCAAAAGCGTTACCCGCGTATCACGCGTATCAAATCAGCAATTTTTCCATAGGGAACCATTGGTTTACGCGCGTATGAGACGCGTACGAGCGTTACATGCGTATAAGCAACATTTTACTCACGTTAGGTGCGTATGAGGCGCGTATATATACGCGCGTACATATACGCGCGTACATATACGCGCGTACGAGGAGTTCAAAAAATTGAACTTTTTACGCTCATACGCGCCGCAATAGCCAATCAGCGTTGAGCTTGACCCGACGTCACTGGCAGAGAGTAGTGAGCTTGGACAGAAGCATACGGCCGACATCTTTCTTTATTCTGTGTGGAAATAGTAACATAGTTACGCCATTAAATGCTTTTATGGAAACATTTTTAGCGAGAAATGTGCATTTTACTTTCATAATGTTCGCTCGGTGAATGTGAAGGATGTTTGGTTTGATAGTTATGACGAAGAGGGAACGCTCCGTTCACTTGCATGGACAGAGTCTCTGGTTACTAAGCAACCTCAACGTCTTGGCGGACTATATATCTGCTGATCAACACTACGAATGCTGGAAACACACCAGACACACCATGTGAAGTTATTTAAGACGATTATTGTTATTTATATCCGAGATTATTTAATCTAACCCGATCTAAACTCTATCACTCAAACACGGCGGCGTTTGGGTTTCCTACCTCGGACTCCAGCGCAGCCATGTCCATGGCAGCCACGGCCGGCAACTTTCTTTATTCTGGGTGGAAATAGTAACATAGTTACGCCATTAAATGCGTTTATGGAAACATTTCTAGCGAGAAATGTGCATTTTACTTTCATAAGGTTCGCTCGGTGAATGTGAAGGATGTTTGGTTTGATAGTTATGACGAAGAGTGAACGCTCCGTTCACTTGCATGGACAGAGTCTCTGATTGCTAAGCAACCTCAACGTCTTGGCGGACTATTTCTCTGCTGATCAACACTACGAATGCTGGAAACACACCAGACACACCATGTGAAGTTATTTAACCCGATTATTGTTATTTATATCCGAGATTATTTAATCTAACCCGATCCAAGCTCTATCATCCACCCAAACACGGCGGCGTTTGGGTTTCCTTCCTCGGACTCCTAAATCCAGCGCAGCCACAGGCTGGGGGGGGGGGGGGGTCTCATCTACGCGCGTTACGCGCGTATCTGACCATTTTTGACACAAATTGGTCAAGCAACATTTTAGGAGCGTTACGCGCGTACATGGTACGCGAGATACGCACTTGGTGTGTTCGCGGCTTTACGCGTATTAAGCAACATTTTACGCGCGTATAGCGCGTATATTTACGCGCAATACGCGCTATACGCGCGTATATCGCGTACATTTCAAGAGTTCAAAAAATTGAACTTTTTACGCGAAGTACGCGAGATACGCGTCTGACGAGACACGCATTGCCCAATCAGCGTTGAGCTTGACCCGACGTCACTGGCAGAGAGTAGTGAGCTTGGACAGAAGCATACGGCCGACATCTTTCTTTATTCTGTGTGGAAATAGTAACATAGTTACGCCATTAAATGCTTTTATGGAAACATTTCTAGCGAGAAATGTGCATTTTACTTTCATAATGTTCACTCGGTGAATGTGAAGAATGTTTGGTTTGATAGTTATGACGAAGAGGGAACGCTCCGTTCACTTGCATGGACAGAGTCTCTGGTTACTAAGCAACCTCAACGTCTTGGCGGACTATTTCTCTGCTGGGAAACACACCAGACACACCATGTGAAGTTATTTAACCCGATTATTGTTATTTATATCCGAGATTATTTAATCTAACCCGATCTAAACTCTATCACCCAAACACGGCGGTGTTGGGGTTTCCTACCTCGGACTCCAGCGCAGCCACGGCCGACAACTTTCTTTATTCTGGGTGGAAATAGTAACATAGTTACGCCATTAAATGCGTTTATGGAAACATTTTTAGCGAGAAATGTGCATTTTACTTTCGTAATGTTCGCTCGGTGAATGTGAAGGATGTTTGGTTTCATAGTTATGACGAAGAGGGAACGCTCCGTTCACTTGCATGGACATGGACTCATCTAGGCGAGTGACGTATGCGCGTATGGCGCGTATGTGACCATTATTGACACAAAATGGTCAAGCAACATTTTACGCGCGTATCTCGCGTAAAAATTACGCGAGATACGCGTCTGGTGTGGCCGCATGTCTGAATAATTTTAGGCGGACGCAAAACTTGGCTTTTGGGCGTACGTACACTTTTAATAACGATCCCACGCACAGTTTTATAAAAGAGACCCCTGGTGGTTTGACGCTTAACCTTACCTATAAATCGCGGACCGGTGCAAATGGAAATACTTCTTTATATGTTAACTTTCAACAAACAAACCGGTTAAGAAATAAATTGTGAATGTGAACATGTATATTCGGTAGAATTAGACTCTAGATAAATATAGCATAAAGAAATAGGGGCCAAAAACCGTCAGAACACTGTGTTTATTATTATTTCGGAGGATAGGGTGTAGGCCTAATTAATGTAGGTCTGAAACAGCTTTTTTGGTTTGCTCCCTCAAGCAAAAAAATGCCAAGGAAACACATGATAAAGTATACAGTAGCCTATGAGATGGAGTAGGCTACACAACATGTGTTTATCTGAACACACCTGTTACTAAAATTTAGTAACAGAATGTGGATTTGAATGTGGATTGGAATTTTTTGATTGGCGTCCACTGTGTATTATGTCTATTGGAAATAACTAAGATTACTGTAATCTCAGTTATATATTCGACTACTGTATATTTGTAACACTCTCTCCCTCCCTCTCTCTGTCACTCTCTCCCTCTCACACCCTCTCTCTCTTCCTCTGTCACATTAGTGTTGACTAGAAGGTCAGATCCATCAGGTCATACATGACGTGTAATTCATAAACAGACACACACCGTTGTTGGTACATGCCTGTCCCCTGAGTTTCCTAGAGATGCAGAGAGTGTCACCCTGGCTCTGCGTCTCTGCCCTGAAGACATCTGGCCGATCTCCGTCACTCTGAAGGCTCTGTTCCACACACTTCAGGGACCACAGTAGGGGCCACCAGACCGTGGGGGGGAACACGACACCCCCCCCTACGGCGGTGTGTTGTTCAGGAGGTAGAGCAGGTTTGCTAGTAACCAGAAGGTCGCTAGTTCGAATCCCTGCTCCTCCTAGCTGAGTGTCGAGGTGCCCCTGAGCGAGACGCCTCACCCTGACTGCTCCTGACGAGCTGACCGTCGCATGCGTAGCTGACTCCGCCGTCGGTGTGTGAATCTGTGCATGAATGTTAGGGAATATTGAAAACGGCTTTAAGTGGCCACTGGTTAGAAAAGCGCTGTATAAATGCAGTCCGTTTACCATTAAACCAACCATCGGAGGTTTGACTGCACCGTGAGTGACGCATAATGAAGGTAATGTGCCACACCTGCTTTAGCCTCCAATCAGGCCATCACCCCTGAGATAATTGAATGATCAACAAAAAAATAAGGGACAAAAGAAAAGAGACTAAACGAGCACAGATCATTGTGTAGTTATTATCCTGGAATGACTTTCTATTAAGGGCTTTCGTTAATATAGTTCACAATATTAAGACTATGAGGCCGAGAACAATCCTCATCCCCCCACATTGACGGACTTTACGCACGTTGCCCAGATGTTGGACAGCATTATCGGTGCCTTTCTAATTGAAACACGAAACCAATCAAATAAAAAAGTTTTAGAAATAGAAACCCGGATAGCAAACACATGGAGCAATTAACAGATATAAAGCCAATTCCTTACGGAAAAGCACAATGAACCTTTACGCACCTGTTAGCGGGTCGTATGATCTGTCCAGCTCCGAGTCCGTGAAGCTCTGATCCTGACTGACGGACTTCATCTCACGAGATTCACTCCAGATCCAGTCCGCACTTGTTCTTTAATGGAGGTCTACCACCTAAAGAAGATCATGTACTGCGTCCTCATATTTTACACGCAGACAGAGAAGCAGAAAGGAGGTTTTACGCAGCAGCGATTCAGTCAAACCAAATCCTAACTCTGAAGCTCCGTCGTGTTTCCTCCCGACTCTTCCCGAAGGACGAACCTCCGTCCTCCGTCGGTGAACCTCCTCCTCCCAGTCCTAGAGCGCAACCGTGACGCGTCACGGTGATATTCCTGCGCGTCGGAGACAGAGGCTTCAGGGCTCAGCCTCCGGTCTCCATTCTAGTGAAGCGGCCGTGGACGTAAACGTGCTGAATCCTGGAGTGCGAGGGTCTGGGTACCCCAGTGAGACCACGTGTTTGTCTTTGAGGCTTCACTGATGAGGAGGGGCAGGTTGGATGACATCCAATAGATCGTGAAGGATGATGAACAACACCGAGCCGAGGCAACACGGGCCTCCTGTCATCTGAACAGCACAGGGAATGCTCGGGATTTGAGACCCAAAGCCCTCATCTCCAACTTATTCTGAGTATGATTAAGAAGGTGTAAAATAGTTGACCACTATAAAGTGCGCAGTGCCAAGGTCTTCGTACTGTCAAATGTGCCCACAAAACGCTTGAATAAAGAAGCAACCATATTTTGGTCAAGGAAGCTCCACTCAGCTTGTTGATAGTGATGACGTCACGCAATGGTTTTCAAATGGAGGCGCGTACCCCTAGGGCAGGGGTACTCAAGTAGAAATGATGAGGGGCCACAAAAAATTTTTTCAGTGACTCAAGGGGCCGGTCGGTATATGTGTGACTGAGGCCGATATATGCTCTGTTTTAGACGTAACGCGTAAGCACGTAAGATACATAACCCCCCCTTGCGCGGTAAAATATCCCCCCTTTAATGCTTAAGTGCGTCGGCCAAAATTCCTGACTATGCGACTAAAACACTACGGCCCTACGCAGCTCGCAAAGACTGTGATTGGCCAGCTAATCACATCCTTTCAGGAGTCTCACATTTCCGGTTTTACAGCATAATAGCGCCATTTTTAAAAGGCCGTGACAGAAGCGAATGAAGAATTTTGAAGAAGGAGAAGAAGAAAACACAAGAACGAATTATGATAATTATAAATATAAACAAGCCAGCGATTTCCACTTCCACGCCCACACAATCGTTCGTTGCTCCCCCTACTGTTCTGGCGGAGAATCCCCTTGCAACACGCGCAATCCTTAAGGAACCTTAAAGGAACCGTAAATCAAAACTTGTCTAAAACAAGTCCCTTGTGTAAATTACGTGCTTACGTCTCTGCGTCTAAAACGACCCTAAATCGGCCTTGACTGCTGCTGAGATGGACTGTCTGCCTCGAGTTTGGGAGGGCTGGAGCGGTCTGTGGGCTGGAGTGCTATCTGTTTATCGTTGCAACCCCCAGCCTCGTATTGAGATCGCGGCGCGCGGTTTCAAAATAAGAGCGCCCAGCACGATTTTTATTTTTTTTTTATAATTAAAAAAACTTTTCAATACAGCTCGAGGGCCATTAATAGACACCCCGCGGGCCACAAAAGGCCCGCGGGCCGCTACTTGAGTATGACTGCCCTAGGGGTTCTTTGGAGTACTGCAGGGGGTTGCATGAGGCACAGCCCCGTGTTTCTCACTAAATTGTGGGTATTTACACCCTTTTAATCTTCAATTTTACACTGCCACATAGAACACGCACATTATTTATGATCATTTAATATTTTTTAGCCCAACATTGTTTTGTGCCGGTGAAAGGGGCACTAAGGTGAAACTATATCTTAGGAGTTGACTGGTAGAGAAGGCTTGAGACCCACGGATGATGCTATAGAGAGGAGATCCTGACGGTAGCCCCAGGCCTGAGGCGAGTCTTCATCATGTTCACCAGTTCATCTCTGAATCTCCTCCAGCAGCATCCAATCATAACGAATGCAGGAAATAGTAGAAGGACAACAAGGTTTATTAAAAAAAATCAATGATCATAACTTAACCGAGGTCAAATGGAGAGGGAGCCCACTGACATGAGAACCTTAAGAAATACGTCTGGGAAGCTCCCGGTCTCAGAGTGATGCTCTTCAGACGGTCAGACCCACCCTCGGGGTCTGGACCTCGGGTGTCTCCAGCCGGTCTCCTGGTCCCTCCCTCTGGTTTAGTGTTCACCCTACTCCGGGGGGGGGCGTGTGCATTTTAAAGGGGAAAGTGTTAACGTGATTTAAAGGAAAGACAACCCCTAGAGGGCGACCCCGCCCCCTTCCACCCCCTCAGGAGAACCGTCATGAAGAAGAGTTTGACAATCACACTGAGGACACCCTTCAGGGTTGTTGTCATCACCGCATGTCCTCCGTAAGCCGTCCTATGAACCAGGCGGTCAGCAGCCTGTCCAGAGCTCTGAACCGGCTGGTACTCAGTCCGTTCTGAAACAGGTCCTACTCGATACGTTTGGGTCCGGAAACCGACTTAACCTTTGGGGAGCACTGAAGAGGGCTTCAACATGATGGGGGGTTAATAGGTCCTCAAATACTGTGAATCAGTAGTAGTAGTAGTAGTAGTAGAGACACACACACACACACACACACACACACACACACACACACACACACACACACACACACACACACACACACACACACACACACACACACACACACACACACACACACACACACACACACACACAGGGAATACTTGTAGAGTGACTGGTTTTGTCTGGCTAGGTTGTCGTTGGGTTTGAGTCCTGACCAGGGTGGACCAATGGGAGCTTCCCTCACCCCCTGGGGGCATCGAGACTCAGTGGGGGGGGGGGGTCTCAGGCTAGACCTGGGGTGGTGCGGGTTGCCAGGTTGGAGCACGCTGTTGACAGGCTGAGTGGCGGGGGGCAGAGCTGTTCAGGAGATGGTGGAGAACTCCTTGAGCAGCAGGTCCTGGCTCATGGTGCTCAGAGACACGTTCCTCCGCACGTTGAGGCTGATAGAGCGAACCTGAGGGGGGGGGCACAGGTGGTGAGAGCTCTCTCTTCATCACTAGACGATATTAAACCGATTCATTGGACAACGATACAATATTCGATTTCGATTTGATTCAGGGGCATGCGGTCGATATCATATTCCCATTTAACACAACCTCTTACATTCACATCAACTCACAATCAACAACTTAATTATAATTTCTTCATTTTACTTCTTTGCTCTTCCGGATATTTAAAACAAAAACAATCTTTAAAACAAATAATAAAGTGCCACATTGCATTTAAGTGCAAAATGTTTTTTTATGGCTTAACTTAAAGGGGTAGTTCGGAATTTTGGACATAGGGCCTGATTCCCAAGTTACGATTGATTTACCTCGGGTGTACTGCGGAGTGGGTAAGACTGTTTTATTAGCAGGCTAGTATAGCCAGTTGCCGTGCGCTAGCCTAGCACGAGCGAACACTGCAACTAGAAGGACTGAATGAAATGTGTTGAAAACTGTCTCCAGTGATAAAGAACACCTAGGCTAACTGGGGAATCAGGCCTTACGTCCACAATTCCAAACTACCCCTTTAAAGAGCCAGTAATGATCTTTCATTTTGAACATAGACCATTCCCAACCATTCCCAGCCTATCTGTGTGGATAGTTTCTCCTCTAAATACAAAACATCCCTTCGGAATCATCTTGGCTGTTGGATTAGCGGTCAGTGTTGCCACATTGGGCCAATTTTCCCGCTCAATTGGGCTACTCTTAATCACATTAGGCTGGAAAAAAACTGAAATCTGCCCAATCTGGCAACACTGCTAGCCGTGCTGCTAGTAGCAAAACTGAAAGTAGACATCCTCGCGGTCACACATGCGCTGGCCTCGTTTAGCTGGTGACCGCATACGTGAGCGGCTTGGCGCACTGTCATACAGCGATATGCTTGGATGTGTGGGCGCTACCTCGATACAGTTGGACCGTTGGCCGATCCATCGACCCCCCCCCCCCCCCCCCCCCCCTCCCTCACCAGCTCCTTGAAGAAGGCGGCCTCGCGGGGCTGCTCTGAGTATCTCTCAAACTGGTCCAGACCGTCCTGCAGCTTCAGGGTCAGGGTGTCGTAGTTGGTCCGCACCACCTCCAGCACCTGGGGGGGGGGGGAGATGGGGGGGGGCAGGGGGAGGAGAGGGGCGGGAATACGTGAATAAATGGACTGCATTTAGACAGCGCTATTCTAACCAGCGGCCGCTCAAAGCGCTTTACAACACGGCCTCACATTCACCCCTTCATGCACTCATTCCCACACCGACGGCGGAGTCAGCCCCGCAGGGCGACAGCCAGCTGGTCAGGAGCAGTCAGGGTGAGGCGTCTCGCTCAGGGACACCTCGGCACTCAGCTAGGAGGAGCCGGGGATCGAACCAGCGACCTTCCGGTCACCAGCCGACCCGCTCACACATCCCCTCTCTAGAGCCTGTTGTTGTTACAGAGTACCTTGCTAATGACTCATCGCGGCCACTCAGAGCTACTCATACTGAGGGGCTGACATTCACCCATCCAGACACCCAGGTTCACCCAGCAGTGGTTGGGAAATGGCACAATTATGCAGAGCTTTTCTCCAGATTAGAAGTGGAAGTCAGCCGTGAAATGATCCCCAACCAGTCTCTCCGCACGCACGCGCGCACGCACGAGCACACACACACACGCACGCACGAGCACACACACACACACACAGTTTAAATACCATGTGAAACAAAAAGAGAGTTTGCGTGGGGTTTTGTTTTATTCAAACGTCTAATGGAGCTGTGATGAAATATTCATCCAGGATGCGGCCTACCTGCTCTTCAGACAGCTGGGAGATGTGGTTCACGGCCGCGTACGACTCGATCTTGGGGTTGAAATGGTTGATGATGGCCCTGGAATCCATGAGTTCATATCAAACGTTAGGTTATAAAAGAAGAGAGCGTTTACCTCCCAGGGTTTAAACGCCACTTTGTGATGGACCCGCAGACCATCAACGTGTTTTACTTCAACAACATTTCGCTCACTGTTTCCCGCTCAGCATCGGAGGTCACAGGAGAGAGGGTAAACATCTCCCATGCCTCCTCAGAGAACTCATCACTCTGCTCGTGTTTTAAGTATCTATGGATCCCCCCGGGTGAGCAGGGATCAGGTGGGGGGGTTCTGACGCGCTACACACCTCCAAACACCCCCACACTGAGATATTACTGCTTCTGCAGTCCCATCACGGATCCCTTTCCAGTATCTCCATCACAGCCTCTGGGCTACAGCAGAGCTTCATGCTAGGAGCTCTGAGTGATAGAGGAGCGCTATGTTACCTTATGGGTACGATTTATCCAACACAACGTCCTACTGATAGAATCAAGGCCAGTCAGCCCTGGTAATATGGTATTAATATCTAATATACACTATCGTGGAAAAGTTTGAGGGCACCCAGACATTTCATGTTCTCCATCAAAACTCACACTACTAATCAACAGTTTTCAGCTGTGTAAACATAATTGCACGTGGGTTATTTAATGATCAATTAGCCTTTTAACACGATTAAACAATGTACCATAAGAACACAATGTACCATATCACCATCATGTAGATATTCAAATAAACATCGGCCGTTCCCAGCTAGAATGGTCCTTCACCACAGTAACAATGTCTAGACTGTATTTCTGATCATTTAATGCTATCTTCATTGGAATAAAATAAGGACATTTCCCAAAGTGACCCCAGGCGTTTGAACAGTAGTGTATAATATATAGATCATCTATTCTCCCACACTGGGGAGTCACTGTGTGAATGAGAAGCAGGAAGATAAGAGAAGAAGATCAATAGAAAGAGTCATGGATATGGAATGGAACCAGGCTTTCATTCAGACACAGCATGCTCCGAGGTCCTATGTGCTCTGTGATAACTGATAACTGATAACATCTCTTTGAATCCCTCTTTTGCCATTATGGCTGCAGTCTCCCTCAACCCTTCTATAGGCAGAGAGATGAAAGAGGAAAGATGTAATAACCAGATCACTGAATGATGAGGAGGAGGAGTGAGGGAATGATCTGGAAGACACCGACTGATGGATAAAGGAAATAACGGTGTGAGGGTGACCAAGGCAAGTGGAGTGAGTGAGTGAGTGAGTGAGTGAGTGAGTGAGTGAGTGAGTGAGTGAGTGAGTGAGTGAGTGAGTGAGTGAGTGAGTGATTCAGTGAGTGAGCGAGTGAGTGAGTGAGTGATTCAGTGAGTGAGTGAGTGAGCGAGCGAGTGAGTGAGTGAGTGATTCAGTGAGTGAGTGAGTGAGTGAGTGATTCAGTGAGTGAGTGAGCGAGCGAGTGAGTGAGTGAGTGATTCAGTGAGTGAGTGAGTGAGCGAGCGAGCGAGCGAGTGCTTACCGAACATTGACCAGAGAGTGTGTGACCTTGCTGGCGGGCTCCTTCCACTGGCCGGTGTTGGTCGAGACCCTCAACACTGAACACAACAAGAGTGACCGTTTAGACCCAGACGCAGTTACAGGCCTCAGGTCAACACAGTGTAACGGGCAGTCAGGTCAGTGTAACAGGCAGTCAGGTCAGTGTAACAGGCCGTCAGGTCAGAGTAACAGGCAGTCAGGTCAGAGTAACAGGCAGTCAGGTCAGTGTAACAGGCAGTCAGGTCAGTGTAACAGGCCGTCAGGTCAGTGTAACAGGCCGTCAGGTCAGTGTAACAGGCAGTCAGGTCAACACAGTGTAACAGGCAGTCAGTCAGTCAATCCACTACCCCCAAACCCACGCACACTACAAAAACACATTATTTAAATACATATTTCTGTAATTTGCACTACATTTTTGCACTAGAAAAAACCGTGGCTGGTACCACTACTGCTCCTGGTACTTATATTTACGTGTTTCCATTTGTACTGTAATCTGTATTTACTTTATCTTGTATTTTTGCCGCTAAGTGCCTGTTGAGGAACCAAGCCTAAGAATTAGACTTTTGTGTACTTGTACAATAAGATGTAATCAAAGTAATTCTGATTCTGTGTTCTCTCCATCTCTACTCTCTCTGGTTATCTGCCGTTGGTCTCCCTCTCCTTACCCATGCAGTAGAGGTTGTTCTCTAGGTCTCCACTCTCTCTGGTTATCTGCCGTTAGTCTCTGGTCCATACCCATGCAGTAGAGGTTGTTCTCCATCTCTACTCTCTCTGGTTATCTGATGTTAGTCTCCCTCTCCTTATCCATGCAGTAGAGGTTGTTCTCCATCTCTACTCTCTCTGGTTATCTGCCGTTAGTCTCCCTCTCCTTATCCATGCAGTAGAGGTTGTTCTCCATCTCTACTCTCTCTGGTTATCTGCCGTTAGTCTCTGGTCCTTACCCATGCAGTAGAGGTTGTTCTCCATCTCTACTCTCTCTGGTTATCTGCCGTTAGTCTCTGGTCCTTACCCATGCAGTAGAGGTTGTTCTCCATCTCTACTCTCTCTGGTTATCTGCCGTTAGTCTCCCTCTCCTTACCCATGCAGTAGAGGTTGTTCTCTAGGTCTCTACTCTCTCTGGTTATCTGCCGTTAGTCTCTGGTCCTTACCCATGCAGTAGAGGTTGTTCTCTAGGTCTCTACTCTCTCTGGTTATCTGCCGTTGGTCTCTGGTCCTTACCCATGCAGTAGAGGTTGTCAAACACCTGGTGCATGCGCACCACCTCGTAGTAGAGCTCGTCGTAGCTGTTGGACGTGGGCAGGAAGGTGTCCCCGTACGTGATGAACATGTTGAAGAGGTTCACCACCTGGAACCCCAGGGCAGGGGGGGTTAGGAGTGTGTGCGTGTGTAGGGGTGTGTAGGGGTGTGTGCGCGCGTGTGCGTGTGTGTGTGTTTCCCACCAGCAGGGCCAGATGGAAGATGTTGTGCTTGGCCAATAGCGTCGTCTCGTTGGAGAGCAGGAACTTCAGCAGGTTGATGAGAGCTGCACAAACAGAGACACACACTGTAACACACACACTGTAACAGACACACACGCACACTGCAACACATTCAGGAAGACACGCACACTGTAACACATTCAGGGAGCAACACACTGTAACACATTCAGGGAGACACACTAACACATTAAGGGAGACACACACTAACATCTTCAGCAGGTCTAGAGCTGAACACAAGAGACGCACACAATAGCTGTGTTCAAAATCGTTCCCTATTCACTCACTATTCACTATTCCCTATAGTGTTTATGATATAGTGCACTATAAAGGGAAGAACAAACGAAAATTCGGACACTACGCTGAACATTCCTAAACGACCGCATTGTGGTATTCGGGAGTAACATGTACGGATCGTATGTTCACTCAAATGTTTGGTATTTTATGTCCACTATATAGTGCATGAAATTAACTACTGAGAATTCAAACACCACTATAAAATGGCGAGCCCCCTGTATAGTGCACTATATCCGTGATAGGGAACGATTTCGGACAGAGCTAATGCAAGGCATTCAGCCGGGGCGCGGCCACCTCTCCTCCCCCCAGGAACACGCAGACCCACTCGGGTTCCCCCTGGCTGCACGTCCCCGTGACGGGATGTAAGACAGGAAGGTATAGGAGAAAGACGGGAGGACACGCAGTGATGGACCACGGGCAGGAATCGAACCCGGGTCTCGGCGTTCAGGCTGACGGAACGCCCCCATCGAGTGCTTCAGAACTGGAACCTGTGAGCCCCTCCTCTCAACGACAGAGAAAGCCCAGCAGGAGGAGGAGACTGCTTTATGTCCTCCGTTGGGCTTGGTCCTCAGGCTGCATTGTGCCCCGATCACCAGCCTCGAGGAGAGGGGGGGTTCAGGTCCTCAACGGTCTGATTACAGGAGGACGGCGGAGTCGACCACGCAGGGCGACAGCCGGCTGGTCAGGGGCAGTCAGGGTGAGGCGTCTCGCTCAGGGACACCTCCACACTCCGCTAGGAGGAGCCGGGGATCGAACCAGCGACCTTCTGGTTACCAGCCGACCCGCTCTGCCTCCTGAGCTACTTTCGCCCACGCCCAGGAACGTGGTTGTAATGAGACACAGCGAGAAGGAGCCATCCCAGCCTGCAGGGATACCCTGATGTGGGCTTTGACCTCGGCTTTTTGGAACCCTTAAAGAGGAAACTACAATCCTAGAGACGTCTAAATGGAAATGAGGCTTTGTTATACAAGCTCTATGTCAGCTCTGCCGGCTGACATACAGACAGCGAGTCTTCTGCCCTTCCAGAATAAAAGCCTCTCAACAGCAAAAGCTCTTTGACAGTGAAGGACGAGTGCAGGACATGAATAATGCACCCCTCTCAGGGCTCTCCTGGGACCAGGGGAGTCCGTACTCAGATGGCTGCCGGCACAGAGAGAGGCACGCAAGGGCCGGAGGCTGAACGAAGACCGAGACCGAGGAGGGAAGGTGAGACAGGGACCGAGAGGGAAGGTGAGACCGAGACGGAGAGGGAAGGTGAGACCGAGACGGAGAGGGAAGGTGAGACCGAGACGGAGAGGGAAGGTGAGACTGAGACGGAGAGGGAAGGTGAGACAGGGAGACGGAGAAGGGTAGGTGAGACCGAGACCGAGGGGGGAAGGTGGAGGACAGACCTGACCACAGAGAGAGGAACAGACCTGACCCCAGAGAGAGAGGAGAGAGGAACAGACCTGACCACAGAGAGAGAGGAACAGACCTGACCACAGAGAGAGGAACAGACCTGACCACAGAGAGAGAGGAACAGACCTGACCACAGAGAGAGAGGAACAGACCTGACCACAGAGAGAGAGGAACAGACCTGACCACAGAGAGAGAGGAACAGACCTGACCACAGAGAGAGAGGAACAGACCTGACCACAGAGAGAGAGGAACAGACCTGACCACAGAGAGAGAGGAACAGACCTGACCACAGAGGAACAGACCTGACCACAGAGAGAGGAACAGACCTGACCAAAGAGAGAGAGGAACAGACCTGACCACAGAGAGAGGAACAGACCTGACCACAGAGAGAGAGGAACAGACCTGACCACAGAGAGAGAGGAACAGACCTGACCACAGAGAGAGGAACAGACCTGACCACAGAGAGAGAGGAACAGACCTGACCACAGAGAGGAACAGACCTGACCACAGAGAGAGAGGAACAGACCTGACCACAGAGAGAGGAACAGACCTGACCACAGAGGAACAGACCTGACCACAGAGAGAGAGGAACAGACCTGACCACAGAGAGAGGAACAGACCTGACCACAGAGAGAGAGGAACAGACCTGACCACAGAGAGAGAGGAACAGACCTGACCACAGAGAGAGAGGAACAGACCTGACCACAGAGAGAGAGGAACAGACCTGACCACAGAGAGAGGAACAGACCTGACCACAGAGAGAGAGGAGAGAGGAACAGACCTGACCACAGAGAGAGGAACAGACCTGACCACAGCTCCCTCCAGGTGTAGTGTAAGCGGATCCTGCACTTCTTCTGGTAGCAGATCAGTTTGTGGATGATCTGGACACAGCGCCTGCAGGGAGAGCCACCACACACACCACACACCATAGCATCCAAATATTAATAAAGAGCCTATCATGTCTCAAACAACACAAACACTGCAAGCATCCACAACCAAGTGAATCAGTAGAGATAAATACATAGTTATATTATTGGTAGAGATGACAGCACCTTCTCCATATATGCAGACTGCCTATGATTGCTGCTGACACACAAACATACACACACACCATGAAGTATTGCTAAAACTGTTAACACCAGATAACAGATTCTTCTCATTAGTTTAACGATTACAATTAGCAATAATTCGGTTGAAGCTTCAGAAATGCTTAATTCCGTTTCCGATTATAAACGGAATACTGGCCAATCTCAACCCCAGAAATAATGGCCCATTTGCAACCGCTTATGACATTAGTATAGAAATGATCCTAAATAATATTAAAGAACCCAAACATTGGTGATTGTCACAGAGCCCTTACATGTACAGATCCATGGGGAACTCCTTCATCATGTGAGTGACGATGAACTCCACCATCAGATCTGGAATCACAGAGACAAGCGTTTTCATTTATATTTACATTTAGGGTTTTTTGTTGCGCTGTTATCCAAAGCCATCATTCATGCACCCATTCACACACCGACAGCGGAGTCAGCCCCGCAGGGCGACAGCCAGCTGGTCAGGAGCAGTCAGGGTGAGGCGTCTCGCTCAGGGACACCTCCACACTCCGCTAGGAGGAGCCGGGGATCGAACCAGAGACACTGCCTCCCCCAGCACCGTGAACCAGGTGGAGGAACATCTCCAACAGGGGGGAGGGGGGCCCCCAGAGCAGGAGGGGGGGGGGGGGACGTACCTAGGACCGCACACACCAGCGGGCGGCAGGGGATGTTCTTGTCCACTCCCTTCTTCCTGTGCCTCATCGGCTGTAACACACGCAGTGGGACTCGTTAGAGGGCTACACACGCTCCGATGTTCCTCACCCTCTTTGTCCTTCCTGATACTGATTCCGATTCCTGATCTTGAGTATCGGCCGATACCGGGTACATACTGATACAGCGTCTAGCGTCCTAACTACTAATAGACCCTTTTTCTTATTGAAGGGTTTTCTTAGGACGACGGAAATGTACAGTCGGTTCTCTAGGTTATTGACATTTATAATCTAGAATTATAATAACACGTTAGTATTCTTGTAGTGAAGCATGAGCATCCCTGTCTTTCCGACATGGCAGCTCGAACGCACGTAGGTTGGAGATGACCCTCCACCTCCGGCCGCTGACGAACGCAGCATAACACCGCACGTTGTCATGTGATCCTAGCTGCCCAAAGACTAGCGTACTGGCCGATACTGGGGGGATTGCCGACAGTGGTGTCGGCCCCAGAACAGCTCTAAAGCGTCTGGCCTCCTTCCACGCCCACACCCACCATTTTGTGCAGGTTGACCCTGAAGTTCATGTTGTCGTCGTGGAGGAAGGAGTCTGCGTACTGGTCCTGTAGGAGACACGAGCAGACCAGAGCGAGGTGAGACACCAGGGAGGAGGGGGGGAGGGGGGGGAGGGAGGGAGGGAGGGAGGGAGAGGAGGGGAGGGGGGGAGGAGGGAGGGAGGGAGGGAGGGAGAGGGGAGGTCTCCTACCTCCGCGATGCAGGTGAGGATGATGAGACACAGCCGTGCACTGTTGAGCCTGTGTTCCTCTGGAGACACACACACACACGCACGCACGCACACGCACACACACACACACACACACACACACACACACGTAAAGTTTCCCTTCCAGACGTTGACTGAAACAAAGTCATGGCAAGCGGGCAAAGGCCCCACATCAAAGAGGAGAGGGCGGGGGCTGTAGAGGCCCGGGGGGGGGGGGGGGGGAGGGCGGGGGCTGTAGAGGCCCGGGGGGGGGGGGGAGAGGACTCACCTTTGGTGTCCTGCATGACGATGGAGGCGTACTTGAGGAAGGTGATGAGGAGGTTGCTGGTCTGCAGGTTGGGGTCCAGAGTCAGCTGCTCCTGGTTGTTCATGGCTGCAGACAGACAGACAGACAGCGGGGTGTAGGGGGGGGGGGTGAGACTCACCGTCCAGGGAGGGGGGGGGGTGTAGGGGGTGGGGGTGGTGGGGGTGAGACTCACCGTCCAGGGAGGAGGGGGGGGGGGGGGTGTAGGGGGTGGGGGTGAGACTCACCGTCCAGGGAGGGGGGGGGGTGTAGGGGGTGGGGGTGAGACTCACCGTCCAGGGAGGGGGGGCTAGTGCCCAGCGGGGTGGTGGGGGTGGTGGGAGACGGGCTGATGGAGGTGACCCCCATGTCGATCTCCGGGTGGCTCTGGAGAGGCAGAACGTTAGAGAGGTTAGAGTCCTCACCACACGACAGAGGGACCAGGGCCCTGGGGCGCTGGGCCCTGGGGCGCTGGGCGCCGGGCCCTGGGGCGCTGGGCCCTGGGGCGCTGGGCGCTGGGCCCTGGGCCCTGGGCCCTGGGGCGCTGGGCGCTGGGCGCCGGGCCCTGGGGCGCTGGGCGCTGGGCGCTGGGCCCTGGTCCCTGGGCCCTGGGGCGCTGGGCGCCGGGCGCTGGGCCCTGGGGCGCTGGGCCCTGGGCCCTGGGGCGCTGGGCGCTGGGGCGCTGGGCCCTGGGCCCTGGGCCCTGGGCCCTGGGGCGCTGGGCCCTGGGGCGCTGGGCCCTGGGCCCTGGGGCGCTGGGCGCCGGGCCCTGGGGCCCTGGGGCGCTGGGCGCTGGGGCGCTGGGCCCTGGGCCCTGGGCCCTGGGCCCTGGGGCGCTGGGCGCCGGGCCCTGGGGCCCTGGGGCGCTGGGCGCTGGGGCGCTGGGGCCCTGGGGCGCTGGGCCCTGGGGCGCTGGGCCCTGGGCCCTGGGGCGCTGGGCGCCCCAGGGCCCGGCGCCCAGCGCCCCAGGGCCCGGCGCCCAGCGCCCCAGGGCCCGGCGCCCAGCGCCCCAGGGCCCGGCGCCCAGCGCCCCAGGGCCCGGCGCCCAGCGCCCCAGGGCCCGGCGCCCAGCGCCCCAGGGCCCGGCGCCCAGCGCCCCAGGGCCCGGCGCCCAGCGCCCCAGGGCCCGGCGCCCAGCGCCGGGCCCTGGGGCGCTGGGCCCTGGGGCGCTGGGCCCTGGGGCGCTGGGCCCTGGGCCCTGGGGCGCTGGGCGCTGGGGCGCTGGGCCCTGGGGCGCTGGGCCCTGGGGCGCTGGGCCCTGGGGCGCTGGGCCCTGGGGCGCTGGGCCCTGGGGCGCTGAGCGCTGGGGCGCTGGGCCCTGGGGCGCTGGGCGCTGGGCCCTGGGGCGCTGGGCGCTGGGCCCTGGGGCGCTGGGCGCCGGGCCCTGGGGCGCTGAGCGCTGGGGCGCTGGGCGCTGGGGCGCTGGGCGCTGGGCCCTGGGGCGCTGGGCGCTGGGCCCTGGGGCGCTGGGCGCTGGGCGCTGGGCGCTCTTACCTGGGCCAGCACCGTGATGAAGTTCCTGTTGAGATGAACGGCTTCGTACAACGCCAGCAGGATGGCCTCGTTGGTCCTGACAGGAGACCGGGAGGAAGTGAAGGGGGGAGATCAGAGACCGGGAGGAAGTGAAGGGGTGAGAACAGAGACCGGGAGGAAGTGAAGGGGTGAGATCAGAGACCGGGAGGAAGTGAAGGGGTGAGATCAGAGACCGGGAGGAAGTGAAGGGGTGAGATCAGAGACCGGGAGGAAGTGAAGGGGTGAGATCAGAGACCGGGAGGAAGTGAAGGGGTGAGATCAGAGACCGGGAGGAAGTGAAGGGGTGAGATCAGAGACCGGGAGGAAGTGAAGGGGTGAGATCAGAGACCGGGAGGAAGTGAAGGGGTGAGAGCAGAGACCGGGAGGAAGTGAAGGGGTGAGATCAGAGACCGGGGGGAAGTGAAGGGGTGAGATCAGAGACCGGGAGGAAGTGAAGGGGTGAGATCAGAGACCGGGGGGAAGTGAAGGGGTGAGATCAGAGTACAACATTCTAACAGGAAGTGAAGGGGTGAGATCAGAATACGACGTTCTAACAGGAAGTGAAGGGGGAAGATCAGAGGAAGTGAAGGGGTGAGATCAGAGTATAACGTTCTAACAGGAAGTGAAGGGGGGAGGTCAGAGGAAGTGAAGGGGTGAGATCAGAGTACGATGTTCTAACAGGAAGTGAAGGGGGGAGGTCAGAGGAAGTGAAGGGGTGAGATCAGAGTACGATGTTCTAACAGGAAGTGAAGGGGTGAGATCAGAGGAAGTGAAGGGGTGAGATCAGAGTATGTTGTTCTAACAGGAAGTGAAGGGATGAGGTCAGAGTACGACGCTCTAACAGGAAGTGAAGGGATGAGGTCAGAGTTCGACGCTCTAACAGTAGGTGAAGGGGTGAGGTCAGAGTACGACATTCTAACTGAACCACAGAGAAACCAGCTAACACATTAACCCCATTTGACAGGCGATCTATCAAAGTGAACAGGTGTAGAAAACAAGCAGAGCACTCACTGTACGGAGAGCTTCTCGTCTGCGTCCGCTATGAACATGTTGCCCACCTGTGGACAGAGCAGGTATCACACCCTCAGTCACCTCAACTCACACCTGTCTAACCCTCCTGCTGTATGACACTGATACCCAGAATGATCACACATGAACCAGAGTTCATATGTGATCCCCCCCCACAAACTTATTGTATGTTGTGAGTCCTGGCACTTAAAATGAGTACTTACACTGCATGGTGTAGCACCTTATCCTAGCTATCTCTGTTGCACACAGGTAATGGGTTAGCCTAGAGATCTATGAACATCCTTACTGTACCGACAGTGATATATTGTTGTTGCTCTTTCTTCTGACTAATGTACTTATTGTAAGTCACTTTGCATAAAAGCGTCTAATAAACGCCCTGAATGTAAATGTTAACGTAGACCAAACAAGGAACCTATCCCAGGCTGCTCTCAGGTCTCTGTCTCCCCTGAAGGTGGTCTCCTACCATGGTGGTGAGGGTGGAGAAGAAGCCCCCCTGGTTCTCCTCCTCCTTGGCCTTGTACTGCCTGATGAGGAGCAGACAGAGGGGTGGACCTTCAGGTTCATGTCATGTGATTCTATAACACCCATACGTTGCTTTTCTCTAAAACACGGCACGAAGTCTGCTGCCTGGACCACAAGGAGTAGGGCTGAACGATTTGGGGAAATAGTCTAGCTAATTGCAATTATTTTGACCAATATTGCGATTTAATGTGCGATTCTTATAATTAATTAAGTTCCTTATGTTGTGTATTACTCACAAAAATAAATAAATCATTCTTTAGTATGACCAACACAACATTGGAAGCAGTCAACATAAAAACTGCTCTTTCCTTTAGGCAAGGCCGATGTTTTGAGATTAATTTATATTATAAACTTCTTTATTTAACTATTGAATTGTAAATTAAAATAAATGAATCGTACTGATTTCCAGTCAGTAATTTTTTTAATATTTTATTTTTTTTAATCGCAGCCTTTGCGATTTGCATACCGCGTTCTATTACATCGCGATTCTGATTTGAATTTGATTGACATTTGAATGAGATAAATGTGGTATGTCTATCTTTTACAGAAATACACTTCAGACAGACATAACTGTGGTATGTCTATCTTTTACAGAAATACACTTTAGACAGAGATAACTGTAGTCTAACTATCTTTAGGTGGACCAAAGATGGCGTGTTTGTTGTCAACATAAACCGAAGGGAAGCCTTTCAAACCCTTTAATAGAGTCCAGCTGATAACACAGAATGTGCTCTGCAAGAAACGCCATCAGACAAACCAAGTGACCATCAGAGGGGATGGAGCCCTCTCTCTTACCGGCTGTATTCTGTCAGCGCGTGATGCACCACCATCCCCATTCCCTGCAGACATCGGACCGGGAGGAAAGGTTTACGTTACCGAAGATCAGACCAGGAAAACAAGCTCTGATCAAAAGGATCCACTCAGACCAGGTGAAGGGGAAGCACTCACGTCTAGGGTGGGCTCGTCGTCCACGATGGAGAGCTTCACGATGTACGGGTTCACCGACTGGAGGACAGACGAGCATTGGTTTAACACAGCTCCATTCTACCTGTAGAAGGTCCCCCCCCCCCCGCCTCATCTGCATAGATCTGCATACTCACGTTGTGGAAATAGCAATCATAACCATAGTCTACAGCTATATCCATATTATATTAACCTGGATTATATAATTATTGGTCAATATAAAAGGAACCGTTTACACTCTGCTTGGACCTAGAGATACCTCCCTTCCTCTCTCTGACTGAGCGGTGTTAAGATAGGTGGCATTTGCATCGACATTGTAGACACGATTATTCTGCTTCCAAAGTGTCCTTAAGAGGTTTTTCTTCATCCCACCTCATATTTCCTGTAGTTGACCAACAGAGCGAGGAGCACCACCGCGTCATAGCCATGCTGCCCCCTGCTGGACACGTCTGACAGGATCTGAACACACGGGACAACCAAAGCTGAGTAACACACCAGGAGAAGGACTCCAGGGATTCACCGGGACCTGAGCCCACACACCTGGAGGATGGCTTCAAAGATGCTGTTGATCATCACGTATTCCAGGATGGTGTTCTGGCTGATGTTGTCCGTCACCTGGAACACAAGAACCAGTCAGGCAAGGTTTTTACCAGAGTGAGACGCTCCACCCAGAGTGAGACGCTCCACCCGGAGTGAGACGCTCCACCCGGAGTGAGACGCTCCACCCGGAGTGAGACGCTCCACCCGGAGTGAGACGCTCCACCCGGAGTGAGACGCTCCACCCAGAGTGAGACGCTCCACCCAGAGTGAGCTGCTCCACCCAGAGTGAGCTGCTCCACCCAGAGTGAGCTGCTCCACCCAGAGTGAGCTGCTCCACCCAGAGTGAGCGGCTCCACCCAGAGCTGCTCACTCCCCTCACCGTGACCAGGCACAGCAGCAGTTTGAGGCAGAGACTCTTCAGACTCTCAGATCCGTCCCCACACAGCAGGCTGTCCAGGCTCTCCATCAGGTCCTGTCAGAACACAGAACAGACCGTCAGATATACATTTAACATTAGAGTTGGATCAGAAATCAGCATCAGAACCCCCTCGGATACTGCCTCAAATGCAGTATTGTGTATCGGCGAGCACGTCTATGCGCGATCCATCCGATACGATCACATGACTCCTTTACTACACAGAGAACATCACAACACGACGTGTTACGCTGGGTTCCTTAACGGTCGGCGATGGAAGTCGGAACGGGAAACACGTCGTCTCTGACCGACGTGTGTTCGAGCTGCCAAGTTGGAAAAAATAGGATGCTCACGATCGACTACAATAATACAAATCTATCATATAATTCTAGATTAGAAATGTTAATTATCTAGTTCTGGAAAAAAAGGGTATTGTGGACTGTGCATCGCTGTCATCATAAGAGAGCCCTTCAGTAAGAACAAGTGCTGCTAGTGGTGACAATGCTACAGGCAGCATCGGTGTATACCCGGCATCGGTCTCCATACTCAAGTTCAGGAATCGGTATCAGGAAGGAGAAAATGGTATGGGAACATCTCAATTTAAAAGACGTCTCTGGGTCTGACGCTGTGGGCGGTCTGACGCTGTCGGCGGTCCGTCTCTGGCCCCGCTCCAACCCTCACCTTCATCCGGAGCTCCGCCTTGTCGAAGCCCATCAGCATGTTGATGATGTCGAAGCCCGAGGACGACTTGTTCTTCTGGTGGACGCCGCGGAACAGAGCGCACAGCGTCTGGGGAGGGAGGGGGGGAGGGAGGGAGAGAGGGAGGGAGGGAGAGAGGGAAGGAGGGAGGGAGAGAGGGAGAGAGGGAGAGAGGGAGAGGGGGAGGGAGGGAGGGAGAGAGAGGGGGAGGGAGGGAGGGAGGGAGGGAGGGAGGGAGGGAGAGGGGGAGGGAGGGAGGGAGGAGCTTAGGAGTGAGATATGAGAAAACAACAGTAATCCATTCCCCTGCCTCCTCTCTGTGGTTAGCGGCTGAGATCGGTCGATCTAGATTTGAACCAATGAGTATAACTTACGGCCACAATCAGTCAGTCCTTCTGGAATCACTATGGGGTCGCTATGAGGGGGCGGGACCTGTCTAAAAGGGGGCGGGACCTTTCTAAGAGGGGGTGGGACCTGTCTCAAAGGGGGCGTGTAACAGAGGGGGCGGGGCCTGTCTCACAGGGGTGGGGCCTGTCTCAGAGGGGGCGGGACCTGTCTCAGAGGGGGCAGGCCTGTCTCGGAGGGGCGGGGCCTGTCTCAGAGGGGGCAGGAGCTGTCTCAGAGGGTCTGTACCTGCAGGGCGTTGACCACCTTGATCTGGTGCTCCTCCCCCAGTGCCTGCACACAGTGGTGGAACAGAGAGTTGATGTTGTCCTGGATCCTCTGCACCTCCTCCCCGTCCACGCTCTCCAGCTTGGACTCCAGGTACTCCAGGTTCACCTGCAAAGGGAGGGGCCCGTTTACAGCGTGGTTCATACTGGGCTGAGACGGGGCTATCCTAGCGTGAGCAGTGTAACGTGTAAACTTTACACTGCAGTGTAACGTGTAAACTTTACACTGAAGTGTAAACTGCATTTCAGGCAGTATCGAGTATCAGCGAGTACGGAGGTCTATGCGCCGATCCGATCACATGACTCCATTACCACACAGAGAACGTCACAAACACCACAGTGTACGCAGCGTTCGTTAACGGTCGGGGGAGGAAAGTCGGAACGGGAAACGCGTCATCTCCGACCGACATGCGTCTGAGCTTGTATGAGCTTGATGCTGTATCGTTATATTAACGGTCTGTGAGTGGGTACAATACTAGATGCTGTATCGTTATATTAACGGTCTGTGAGTGGGTACAATACTAGATGCTGTATCGTTATATAAACGGTCTGTCAGTGGGTACAATACTAGATGCTGTATCGTTATATTAACGGTCTGTGAGTGGGTACAATACTAGATGCTGCATCGGTATATAAACGGTCTGTGAGTGGGTACAATACTAGATGCTGCATCGTTATATTAACGGTCTGTGAGTGGGTACAATACTAGATGCTGCATCGGTATATAAACGGTCTGTGAGTGGGTACAATACTAGATGCTGCATCGGTATATAAACGGTCTGTGAGTGGGTACAATACTAGATGCTGCATCGGTATATAAACGGTCTGTGAGTGGGTACAATACTAGATGCTGCATCGGTATATAAACGGTCTGTGAGTGGGTACAATACTAGATGCTGCATCGGTATATTAACGGTCTGTGAGTGGGTACAATACTAGATGCTGTATCGTTATATTAACGGTCTGTGAGTGGGTACAATACTAGATGCTGCATCGGTATATGCTCGTATCGGCCCATACTCAAGATCAGGATCCGGAATCAGCATCGGAAAGGAGAGAATGGTCGGAACGTGTCTATTTTAAAGATAAGGATTTCCAATGATACAATTATAAATGGCTAAAAGTGTAACACACTGTTTCCATCATTACCACAACGACACATGAACAGGCCCTTAGAGAGCGACGGCTTGTGGCCGGGTCTGGGGGGGCTCTGTGTCCACGTTCTTTGGACTTCTAAAAAGACAAAATCTGAAGATTTTGTCTGTTTTGTTATCAGAGCCTATTAAGCTAAAGCTATGCAATTCATAACATAAGAGTCTGAAACATCAGAAACAATCCACTACATTATTCCTAGAATGAAAATGAGCATAAATTGCATAACCATATGCATACCAGTACTTTCAACGATGTGCTTATTACATTATTTGGCGAATGCTTTTATCCAGCCATGAAGATACAACCCAAAAATTGCAATCATCATTCAGGGCTTATGGTAAATGGACTGCATTTAGACAGCGCTTCTCTCACCAGTGGCCACTCAAAGCGCTTTACAATATTGCCACGTTCACCCACTCATGCACACATTCACACACCGACGGCGGAGTCAGCCACGCAGGGCGACAGCCAGCTCGTCGGGAGCAGTTAGGACGAGACGTCCGGAGAGGCGGGGAAAGATCTAGCAACCTTCTGGTTACCAGCCAACCCGTTCTACCTCCTGAGCCACATTCCCCCAGATGACCCTATGCACCTCATAGGTGTGACAAACCTCCCAAACATGGGACGTTCAGACATGGGGGCGAACGCGTATTCACCAACATGTCAGACTAGCGAACAACGCTGGAGTCTCCTCACCTTCATGAGGAACAGCTCGTCCCAGAAGCGGGGGTTGTGTTTGGAGGGGTCTTCTTTCTGTGGAGGGCGAGACAGCAGATTATTCCTCCTCCCCCTCCCCCCAATGCACCTGCTACCAATAACGATACTACAGAGAACAAGCAGAAGCCCTTACCGCAAAGATTTCGTCGTACATCAGCACCACCTTCTCCTTCAGCGGCTTCTTGGAGGAGGAAGACCTCCGGAGAAGCCCCACCTTCTTCTCCACCTGAGACATGGCGGTCTGGGGACAGAGAGACGCTGAACTCAGACCGGTGGAGAACACAGGCTGATAGGAATCCATTCAACAGACCTGCTGCTAGCAATCACTCTAGTACTATTTATTATTAGGACCTGTTTTGTGTAGTGTCAGTTATTTGCCTTTCATACCAAATAAATACATATATAAATAAATAAATGAATGCCCTAAATGTCATAGTGACCTGGAGCAAAGCAAAAGGCATCTGGCTGGGCAACATTTCTTTGCTAGTTTACAAAGTTGTAAAATCCCAAAGTAAAGATGACTATTGCAAGGCTGATAGTCTAATAACACAGTCATTCACAACCACTTCAACAGCAGAATATCTGCTTGCTTGGTCTCTGATACTCTGAATGCCATCACAGGAACCCAAGCCCAGATCTGACAGACAGACAGACATGACCTGATCTGACACGGTTGTCGTGCTGAGATCTGATTGGTTACTTATAGAAGAGGTTTATATTAATATATATATAAAAATTAATATCCCCATATGCTATCAGTCAGTCAGTCAGCCGGCTAAAGGTAGGCAGATAGCAAACACCTCTCTCAGTAGCATAACATTGTATGCTAAGACAGCTAGCATGCTAAAGTTGGCTTTTGATGGTAAAGCTTTTGAGATTCGTGGTGACATTAACATGTTGTCAGTTCCATTGTGTTCAACATTTTAACTTCGACCTTACCGGCGTTAAATGTTATTATCAAGATAGTAAATGTTGTTCGTGAAGCTATATCGTTGGTAGCATCGGTACGTTAGCGTCTGCTGCTCGCTCTGCTTCCGCTGTGAAGCCCTCCCTCTGCAAGGGTGTCTGCGGGGTCCTAGAGACGGACGGGTTCCGGGAGTCCGCGGGGTCCTAGAGACGGACGGGTTCAGGGAGTCCGCGGGGTCCTAGAGTCGGACTGGTTCCCTCTGCTGCAGGGTGACCGCAGGGTCCTAGAGATTGACGTGTTCACCGTCTGCTCACGCTAAGAAAAATGAGATGCTACGGAAACATGGATTCAGTTTTCCTACATTCTTTGTTTTTAACCTCTCACTCTCAGACATTCTGAAAGAAATAGATACACATTCCTAACCATTAAAATATACATTTAGTTAAAACAAACAATATTAACAAATATCATTGTTACATAATCCAGGAGCTATAGGTTTTGTATTAAAGGTTTTTTGTGATGAATACAATCCTACATGCCTGGTAACTTCAATCAGCGCATACAGCTGTCTAATCACATGACTGTGTCATTACGCGACCGATGATGAACTAAATTCATTATTTAACGGGACAGCAAAGTCTAGATAAAATTGGTCAATTAAATAATATTTGAACCTTAGGCCAACGACTGAGACGTGTTCATTAAAGCTAGAGCTGAACAAGCAGGACTGAATGAAGTCATATCACATCATTAGCAATAAATATATTATAAGTTTGAGACTTAAATTAAATTAAACAAATGCGAAGGTTATTTGAAATCCTCATATTGTGCCTTTATTAAATCAAAAATATATATATTTTAAAAAGATAGAATGCTGAGGTTAAATCGACCACTGTGGCATCAGTCATGTTTAGTCGTTTATTTAATTTTCTCCAAAGGAAACAGGTATAATTTTAAGGTATAATCTTTTAACAGGTATAATTTTTAGGTGCGCTTATTTACAATTGATACCTTTTTGGGAAACACAACAGCGATAGTCTGTTGCTGCGGAGCAATAAAGGACTAAAACAGATCTGTCTCTTGCCTACTTTGCCCCCTAATCCTCAGATAAAGGTTCTGTGTGCAGAAAGGGAATTAATATGTTCTCTGTGTGCGTTTATTAATCCTGGTTGACCTGACTGTCTCCCGACCCAGAGAGAAACAGAGATAGAGAGAGAGAACCCTCTTTACTGCTATTCCCTCGAACCCAGGCTACCAGGCTACCAGCTCCTACTGGCTTCTGAAAGCAAACGTAGGCTTATGATTCAAATCCATCCATACCGCTCGAATGTCAGAAATGTCCTCTGTTGGCTCATTGAACCTTCATTTCATATATATAGAGATATACCTATAGATATATTACTACACACATATTGAATTATCACAATAATGATGCTATGACAAAATCTTACCCTTGATTCCATGTATTTTTAATTAGAAATTACATTTAAGATTTTTAGGAACTAATGAAATCACTATTTAAAAAGATAATCTATTTTCATATCCCACACCACAGGCCTTTACATTTACATCCACGTTCTAGTGAGTGAGGAAGAATCTGTGAGCAATTAAAGTGAAAATGTATCTTTTTATTGGTACCATACATTAATAATCAAGGGAAAGAACTAACCAAATCAAAAAAATATATATCAAACAATTATTTTTCTACAGGGTTTGCGGAGGAGGGAACAAGGAACCATTAAATTCATTTGTCACTGTTGCTGGATAGAATGGCGATGGGGTTTAAATGTACAGGACGCAGCCTTCGTTGTATTTACAAAAGGAACAGAGACTTTGCATTGCTACCAAGAAAATAGGCCAATCTAATTTCGTTCACCAGAAAAGGTTTGAAAAATGAAAATAACTTTATGATGAATCCAACGTGCGGTTTCAAAGACAGTGGCGTAAAGTCACAACGTAAAGGGAACTTAACAAAGAGCTGAAACGTATGACCAGTGTGCGTGAAACAATATACAAGACCGAGTGAATGCCTGCAAATCCCATAATAAATAGAAATCAAAAACAAACCAAGCCCGCAGGCCCGAGTCCCGTCTCCACGGTGACGGTGCCGGAACCTTCTCCAGATACACGGCAGAGAACAGAACGGAAAGATGGAGATGAGCCTGACGACAGAGGGGGGGGGCCGGGGGGGGGGTCTCTTGCTTTCCTTTTTCTTTACGTTAGATCAAGATGGCTTTTAGGCAAATCTAAGTAAGAATACATTTTATTATCATTACAGTCAGACAGAACTTTGCTACTACCTTAAATATACAAGCACAAATACACAAAAGAGTCAGATCTTCAAAAGTGAAAAAAGGACTAAATAAAAACATCCACACTAACTTTCTCTTTTATGAACATAAAAGATAGAAACCATATATTTTAGAGAGGAGGGGGGGTTCAAAAGTCCTGTGTTGCTCCTTAGGTCTGCAGCTGTAGCTCGATATCGGTAGAAAATAAAAAAGTAACAATTGAAAGTAAGGAGTTTAATACAAATAAAAAACATTCTAGGGAAATAGATACTGGTATAAAAACTCTTAAATGTGTCATCATTGTGTGTGTGCGTGTGTATTTAAATGCTCTCTTTTCAAAAGAATGGATTTGCTGCAGTCTACGCAAAGAGTGCTTGGGCACTAGGAGAATCGAGTTCTTCAGCTGTGTTGACAGGTGTGTGTGTGTGTTTGTGTGTGTGTGTGAGTGTGTTTCTTCAGCTGTGTTGAGGTGTGTGTGTGTGTGTGTGTGTGTGTGTGTGTGTGTGTGTGTGTGTGTGTGTGTGTGTGTGTGTGTGTGTGTGTGTGTGTGTGTGCGTGTGTTTCTTCAGCTGTGTTGAGGTGTGTGTGTTTCTTCAGTTGTGTTGGTGTGCGTGTGTTTCTTCAATTGTGTTGGTGCGTGTTGCTTCAGTTGTGTTGGTATGTGTGTGTTTCTTCAGTTGTGTGTGTGGGTGTGTGTGTGTGTGTGTGTCCTATCCCTAGTGCCACAGTGAAGTTCATCTAGTCTCTGAATTTGAATGGTCTCTCAAAGTGATTCTATATTCTGGTCAACTTGCTGTCGCATGGCCCCAATTATGTTATTTACCTTTTTGGAGTTCACGCACACACAAACCCCTGCCCATACCACACATCCACACACAGACACCCAAACACACACACACAGACACACACACACATACACCCACCCACCCATCCACACAGACACACACACCTCTCCTCTGTGTGGCTGCAGGATGGCTCTGCGCGGCCAGCGGACCAGAATGTAGCGTCAGGCTGAGAGGCCGACCAGGGGCACAAGCCCAGAGCCCCTCCCCCCCCCCCCCCCCCCCCGCCTTGGGCAGCCCCTCCTCTCCCCTCCCCTCCCCTCCCCTCACATGCACGCTTAAATATAGACTCCTCTGTCTCCTCCCCCAACAGAACCTTCTCCCTCTCCCGCGCTTCACATTAAAATCGAGTCACCGTATGAACTTTAAAAAGGATCTGAGAACAGACATAACATTCATGTATGAGTTGGGAGGAGCAGGAGGAGGAGGAGGAGGAGGAGGAGGAGGAGGAGGAGCAGGAGGAGGAGCAGGAGGAGGAGGAGGAACACGGAGCCAAAGAGCTGGGGAAGAGAGTCGCTGACCCAAACAGTGACCACCTCCTCTTCTTTCTTCACACGGAGCCGTCTCCCTGGGCTCCACGACCGCTTCACGGGGGCCGCATCAGTCCTGGCCGCGCCGCCCCCCCCCCCCCCGAAGGCGGGGCGGGGTCAGTGGTTTGATAAATCTGGGCTCTTTAAGTGATGTCTGGGGTCAGTAGGGTCTTGCTCACATGGCTGAGAGGGGGGGGGGGTCTGGAGGGAGGGTCGTGGAGAGAGAGAGAGAGAGAGAGAGAGACAGAGAGAGAGCGGGGGGGGGGGGGCTCTACTGGGAGGCCTGGGAGGTGGGGTTGTCGCTCTTGCTCTCCTGGCTGGAGGGGGCCTTGTTGTTCCAGGGCGAGTTGGCCCCCCAGCGCCGGGGAGTTGTTGAAGCTGTCCTCGTCGTCCAGCCCGTTGGCCGCGTCGAACTGCGTGTTCTCCAGCCGCGTGATCAGGCGCTCGTCCTCGTCGCCGAACTCCCCGCCCATCAGGGTGGGCTCTCCCACCACCATCACGTCCTGTAGGGGGGGGGGGGGGGGGGGGGGGGAGGGGGTCAGCGGGCGAGGTCACGGTGCACCAGTGCATGCTGGGTAAGATGGATGCTAAATGGACCGCGCTTATTCCGCACTTTTCTAACCGCCTTACAATACTGACCAACATTCACACACTCATTCATTCCCCCCCCCCGACGGCGGAGTCAGCCCCGCAGGGCGACAGCCAGCTGGTCAGCAGCAGTCAGGGGGAGGCGTCTCCCTCAGGGACACCTCGGCACTCCGCTAGGAGGAGCCGGGGATCGAAACCAGCGACCTTCTGGTCACCAGCCGACCCGCTCTGCCTCCTGAGCCTCACGCTGCCCTCGCTGCAGATTATTTGTTTTCTCTTTATTTAGTTAACAGGTTAACTTAACCGGTAGGAACGGACCACGCGCTGGTCGCCCTAAAGGCAGAATGGATGGCTTCATCTCCTGTCAGAGCAGGTGGTGTTTGAACAACATAATGAAGTGCGTGTAAGACACACATACTGCGCCGCACCACCACATAGAGCAAATATATAGAGCTCAGGAAATAAGTATAGGGTCTGTCTAACAAGTCATAAGGAGAAGGTAACGCAAACACACAGGGGCAATAAACCCCCCGCAAATGAAAGGTTTAGCACCACCCATCGGACCTCGTTCAGCCACGTAGGGTCAGCTGTGGGGCTGCCAACATCCATATCCAATCCAACACAATACTTCTTAAAGGGGACATATTATACCACCAGGTGGGAGTGTGGTCAGCCGTTACAAGCCGTTTTGAAAATCTGCCGCCTCTGACCTCTGACATTTAGGGATTTTTATCTAAAGTGACGTACAACCATTCATTCACACATTCACACCCCGACGGCGGAGTCAGCCCCGCTGGGCGACAGCCAGCTGGTCAGCAGCAGTCAGGGTGAGGCGTCTCGCTCAGGGACACCTCGGCACTCAGCTAGGAGGAGCCGGGGATCGAACCAGCGACCTTCCGGCAACCATCCTCCTGAGCCACTGTTGTCCTAACAAATATCCATTATTTCTCAGCATCTCCGTTATTCTGTTCACCAAGGGGTGAAGGCTGCGTCCTCACTAGAGGTGCAGTACGCTAGGCGCCCATTAGGGGGAGCTGTGGACTCACCGGGACCTGGCTGGACAGCGGGAACCCGCTGGCGGGGCTCTTCTTCTTGCTGTTGCTGTTGTTGTTGGTCCCGCCCCCGCTGATGGTGCTGCCGCCCGACATCTTACGCTTCCGCCGCTTGTTGGGGGCCTGGCGGGCCGGCTCCGCTACACAGGAGGCAGCGGGTGAGCACCGGGTAGTTAGCCCCACCGTTAGCCCCGTCGCTAGCCCCGAGTCGCTGTCGCTAGCGCCGTCGCTAGCTCTGAGTTGTTGTTGTCGTTAGCCCCGTCGGTCGCTAGCACCGTCTGTCGTTAGCACCGTCGGTCGTTAGCACCGTCGGTCGTTAGCACCGTCGGTCGTTAGCACCGTCGGTCGTTAGCCCCGTCGGTCGTTAGCCCCGTCGGTCGTTAGCCCCGTCGGTCGCTAGCACCGTCGGTCGCTAGCACCGTCGGTCGTTAGCCCCGTCGGTCGCTAGCACCGTCGGTCGTTAGCCCCGTCGGTCGTTAGCCCCGTCGGTCGTTAGCTCCGTCGGTCGTTAGCTCCGTCGTTAGCCTGTGTCCAGGTGCTGGGGGGGCCTACCTGGGGGAGCGACCATCCGCTGCCACTTCTGGAAGAGGCAGGTCTTGAGGCAGTCCCGGGGGCTGAGGCTGTACGTCTTGTGTCTGGACATCAGCTCCTGCATGGGCTCCAGGATCACACACAGCTGAGGAGGAGAGAGGGGGGGGTCCATGAGGCTGAGCGGCAGAGGCAGGGTCTCATAGGGTCTGGGGGTCTGAAGTTAGGGACTGGGGGTGTGGGGGTCTGGGATGACTTTTTCAAGGTCTGAGGGTCTCAGAAATAAAATGAAAAATGTAGGAGGCTCTAGTCGGTGGTGAGAGGGAAGCCACTGAAGGCTAAAGACCGGAGGAGTCACACGATCGTTAGGAACTGGAGTAACAGCAGATTACCGTTTACTAGTACAACTCCAGTCCACACACGGACACTTGCATGACCCAATGACACCCCAATAAACCCCAATTTAAGGGGTGATATGACGCCACCAGGTGGGAGTGTCAGCCGCTACAAGCCGCTTGGAAATCTGCCATTTGCCGTGTTTTAGTGACATCACAAGTGGGCGTTCCCACCTAGACGTATGCTGGATAGATCAGTCTACCAGCCTACCCAGTGGACTGTAGTAATTGTTGCTGATCTATCCGTCATATATCTAGGTGAACACGCCCAATCGTGATGTCACTAAAACACAGGGAAGGGCAGATTTTCAAACGGCTGGCCATTTTTTTTCACACTCACAACTGGTGGCAGAATATCAGCCCTTTGACTTTCCATAGAGTTCCACTATCCCGTTCGGCCCAACTGAACCGTCCTGCGGTTGTTGTTCACCAAAAGCCCATGGGCCAAACCCCCCCCCTCAGTAGGCCTCTTAGCTCCTCTCCTCAGAGAACACTCACAACCACAGCTCCATAACGGAGACATTAGCAACACCAGCCAATCTGAAGACTCGCCTCACACCGACTGTCCCACACTCGACCTCCACAACGCACGAGTACGGGGAAAGGGGAGGAACCGGAGGTCACATGACACACTGATCACAGGAGGCGTAGTAACAGGAGGGAGAGAGGTGAGGTGGTGCTACTCACTCGGAGGTAGTTGAGGGTGGAGTTGGACAGGCCACATCTCGTGATGTTTTTGGACAGCTGGTCCAACATCTGAGGGTCCTGGGCCTGGGGGGGGGGAGGAACAGTGTGAGAGTGAGACACTGACGGGATACGTGAGAGTGAGACATGAGTATATGACGCGACTATGAGGGTGTTAAGAAATGGTGAGAAAGGGAGTGTGAGGGTTTACGCGATTGTGAGTCGGAGAGTGAGACGTTATAGTGATATGTGAGAGTGAGACGTGAGTGGTTTACGCGAGTGTGAGACGTGAGAGTGAGACGTGAGAGTGAGACGTGAGCGTGAGAGTGAGGTGTCAGAGCGAGCCAGGAGGGGTGCGGGTCACTCACGTGCATGGCCAGGATGCTGCGGGGGATGAGCTCCCGGTGCTGCCGGATGCTGAAGTGCCACGTCTTTATCCGCATCATGTCGTCGAACATGAACTCCAGGTACAGCCGCCCCTCCACACACACCTGGTGGGGGAAGGTCAGAGGTCAGACTGACGTAACGCTGGCCTGAACACACCACCAGGATAGGAAGGTTCAGACGAGGACAGAGAGCTCCTCTGGACTCCAAACAGTGCAGGGTTCAGTTTGTTACAGACCGACCACATGTTTTGTTACACTGAACTTCTCCTGTGCTTCTCTATGCATTACTAAAGTTTGGTGCAGAAATTAGGAGGTTTTGGGAATCAACCGATAAAGTTAGTATTATTCGGTTGCTAGTTCGATCCCGGGCTCCTCCAAGCTTAGCGTCGAAGGTTCCCTGAGCAAGAGACCTTTAAATCCTAACTTCTTCTGATGAGCTGGCTGTCACCTTGCATGTTTTATTCGTCTCAGTCTGAATGGACCGTTATGTCGCTTTGGATAAAAAGGTATTTTTTAGGGCTAAAATGCTGTGAAAGAAAAAGTTGAATTGCTAGCCAAACTATGCCTGTGCTGAAACCTGCTCTATGTGCGTAATGCTAACTATCAAGCAATATTTGCCCAGGGATTGTCAGTTGCAAAAAGTAAACTTTTAACAAATACGTCTTCTAGTTTACCAGTCTAGTGATAGGCAACAGAAACAGCCGTTGAGTGGCTGACTGTGAATGTGTGCGTGAATCTGTGAATATTATGCAGTATATACTGGTTGAAAAGGGCTCTAAAAAAGCAGTCCATTTATTATTTATTTATCATAAAAGCTTGTGGCTCTACAGTGCAAATCAAACATCACCACATTGCTCACCATAAACACACAAGGCTGGTCTATCTGACCACAAAGGTAAACCAAGCGCACAACTTCAGGAGCACGCACAACCACGCACCTGTGTGAACATGGGCTTTCCGTTCTGCGTGACCATGGTGCACTGGTCGCAGTCCAGGGACACGAAGTTGTTGTGGAACGACTCCTTGGGGTGTTTCAGGACGTAGTACAGCTCAGTGGCGCCCCCTTCGAATATACTCCGGAAGTACCGCGGGATCAACGTCCTGCCGATGGCTGGAGAGACAAGGGAGACACGGGAGACACAAGAGGTTAGAAACACGTTATACATGTCCAGAAACACAAGAGGTTAGAAACATGTTACACACGTCCAGGTTAGAAACCTGTTGAGGTTTGAAAGCGGTGTGAAAGCCGCGTTTCAAAACATAGAGTTTTGAAACGCCAAAACCAATGCAGTGCATTCACACATTCCCTCACAGAAAAACAGACGAATCCACCACTTCCAAGGTGGTGTCTCATCCGGACACATCGAGCAACAGCACAGTGATCTGGGAACCGGAAAGGTGCATTTCTCTTTTCTTATACAGAAGTTATTTTCCCAAACCCAACTCAGTTAAATTAAGATAAGGAGATATCTATCCCTGTTGTATACGGGGAATGGGTTAACCTAGTGATGGTTAGTGCTTTGCACTGTGTTCTATAAACATCCTGACTTTGCCGACAGCGATAAATCGTTGTTTCTCTTTCTTCTGACAAATGTACTTATTGTAAGTCGCATTTGGCGTCTGCTAAACGCCCTCAATGTAAATGTAAACAAATTGGTCCCTCCTCCTCTGAACCACTCCGTGGACGTGGAGTCCACAGAGTGAACAGCTGCAGGCGTCCCCCCGCGGCTGCAGGCGGTGCTGGTAGCCCGGCGTGTGGCGCGGTCTCTTACTGTAGCGTTTGGGTCCGTCCTCCAAGCAGAAGGTGATGGTGAGCATCGCGTCATCTTCAAAGAACTCTGTGGTGAAGGCGTCCCACCAGAGGTTATCACACTCCTGCGGACAGACAGCGGTAAGAACCAGACGGCGCTGCTTCTGGTGTGTGCCTGCATGTCTTTATTCACCAAATAGCTAAAACTTTTGAGTCTTTGGAAAAAAGAAAACATGCTTTAGAGGTCAAATACCTCTGTCCAGTTCTGTAGCCGTTTGTTGAGCTCAAATATTCTGTAGTCGGTCTGGTTGCCGTACGGCGTGTGCCTTCTGTGAACGCAGAGAGAGAAGGCATGAGACACCAGGAGGGAGAGGAGCACACGGCATGAAGGGCCCACCGGCCGAGACACCCTGACCAAATGGAGATCAGGGCCGATTCCATGTTGTCTCGACTCCTTTAGTTCCAGACTAGCTTCAGTAATCGAATTAGAGTTGTTTTGATACCGATACCAGTATCGGAAGTTTCTCTCCAATACTGCTTAAGATGCAGTATTGAGTATCTGCAGGTACGCAAGTCTATGCGCCGGTCCCATACCGTCACGTGACTAATTTACTACAAGGGAAAAGATACTCGACCTATACTCATGTTCACGAATCGGTATCGGGAAGGAAAAAACGGTATCGGAACAACTCTAAATGGAATCAAAGAGGCTGCGACCGGCCAGGCTAGAAACCTGGCCTCGTGTTGGAGGGTAGGAGAGCGAGACAGGCCCTGTAGGCTCTCACCCGATGCCAGGCTCCAGGTACGTGGGCGGATACATCGGAGTGGGACTGCAGAAAGAGAGAGAGCAGGAGGTTAAAGACTATTAATAAGCGATACTCCACACACACACACACACACAAGTTCAGGAGGATTCTGTTCAGGTTTACCACAGTTTTCAAAGTTCTAAAATGCAAACACACAAAAACGGTCGAACTCGACTATTACGACATTAACGCTGTAACGAGACAATTATAGGTTTAAGACGCCTGTGCACAAACACCAGATGAGGCAATAAATGTGCAGCACTTCTGCAAACTTAATAACGATGCCATTCATCTGCTCCATTAACACACACACACACACACACACACACACACACACACACACACACACACACACACACACACACACACACCACACACACACACACACACACACACACACACGGCAAGGAGATAAACCAGCACAGCCCAACATCTATGTAGCAGCAGCAGCAACAACAACAACAACAACAACGATAGATTTTGAGGTTAGCTGAGCCACTTT